>NW_019154143.1:6223776-6238339 GCF_002288905.1 Enhydra lutris kenyoni
TTTTTTTTTTTTTTTTTAAAGATTTTATTTATTTATTTGTCAGAGAGAAAGAGGGAGAGAGAGCGAGCACAGGCAGACAGAGTGGCAGGCAGAGGCAGAAGGAGAAGCAGGCTCCCTGCCGAGCAAGGAGCCCGATGTGGGACTCGATCCCAGGACGCTGGGATCATGACCTGAGCCGAAGGCAGCTGCTTAACCAACTGAGCCACCCAGGTGTCCCGAATAAACATTTTCTATAAAGAAGATACAGAAATAGCCAATAAGCACATGAATATACTCAGTATCATTAATCATTAGGAAAATACAAACCAAAAACACAATGAGATATCAGGTCACACCAACTAAGATAGCAATTTTTAAAAGAAAAACAAAAACTAAGGATAGGTGAGGATGTGGAGAAATTAGAACCTTTGTGGATTACTGGTGGGAATGTAAAATGGCTGCTGTGGGAAACGGTATGGTAGTTCTTCATAAAGATAAACAGAGCATGGCCAAATGACCCAGCAATTCCAATTCTAGATATATACCCAAAAGAACTGAAAACAGGACTCAGATATCTGTACTCCAATGTTCATTTGCAGCATTGTTTACAACAGCAAAAAGACAGAAACAACTCAAGTGTCCATCAACAGATGAATGGATAAACAAAATGTGGTATTAACATACAATGGAATACTACTGAATCCTAGGAAGGAATGAAATTCTGATACATGCTACAATATGAATGAACCTTGTAAACATACTGTGAACTAAGTCAGACACAAAAGGACAAATCTTGTATGATTCCACTTACATGAAATATTTAGAATAGGCAAATTCAGAGGCAGAAAGTGGATTAGAGGTTACCAGGGGCCGAGGGAGAGGGAAGTGGAGAGTTATTGCTTAATTTGTACAGAGTTTCTGTCTGGGGAGATGAAAAAGTTTTGGAAATAGATAGTGGTGACTGTTGCACAACACTATGAATGTAGTTATTGGCACTGAATTATACACTTAAAAAAAGTTAAAATGGCTAATTTTACGTTATATATATTTAAAATTAAGAGAAAGAGTTGTTAAATGTATGTACAAAAATCAGAATTCTACCAAAGTCCTTAACCAAAACAGGTGTGAATATAATTATCAGTAAGTGAATCCCGTTACAAATTATTTGGCCATACACAGAAATCAATTTACTTGCAAATGATTTATTATAAGTAAAATGGAAAATGAGTCTTGTCTATATAGAAAGGGAAAAGTTTATTTTGGGCATTATAAAAGAATAACTAGAATTATTAGCTTATTACAAAAAGTCTTTGTTAACGAAAAACTCAACTTTTCTTTTTATCTCAAGATGTCTATTTATTTTGAACCCTGAAGAGGCAAACTCCTTTCTACATACTAAGTATAATCTCATTTGCAGTTGGGATGCTTTAACATATAGGGCAGATTACAGACTTTGTTTTATCACCAGATACAAGTTTCATAGAAACATCTGAAAATATATGAAAATATATAATAGAAAAACTGTTTTATTTTGAATTGCATATCCATAATGCTTGCTAGACAGTAAGTGCTCAACAAATTTAGTGAATAAAACCAAACCCAGTCACAATCAGCAGGAAAGCAACATTAAAGAAACTTTTTTTTTTAAGATTTTATTTATTTATTTGACAGAGAGAGAGAGATCACAAGTAGGCAGAGAGGCAGGCAGAGAAAGTGCGGGAAGCAGGCTCCCCGCCAGGAAGAGAGTCCAATGCGGGGCTGGATCCCAGGACCCTGAGATCATGACCTCAGCCGAAGGCAGAGGCTTAACCCACTGAGCCACCTAGGCGCCCCCAAAGAAACTTTTTCAAAATCATCTTCCTGTTACACTTTTAAAATATCTGTTTTAAAAAATAATATATAAGTAATTCAGAGTCCATAAAACCAATACTTTAAATTACTTTTCTCCTATGTATATCCCTATCCCCAATGGGAAGTTACCAGAATTTGACTTTATGAGGAATTTCTTGTACTGATTTGTGTTTCTCTGCCTCTGAGGCAGCCCAAGCCTAGAAAGGAAAATCAATAAGCAGTCATCTTTGTGGCTGGATGGCTGGACTACTCAAGGTAGTGCCAAAGTGCTCCTGGTTCACGAGTTCATGTAGTAGTAATAAGGGTATCATTTGCATTGTTTTCTTTTGCCTTTACTGCTTTGTTTGTGGTTTTGTACATTAAAGGTTTAATTATGAAATAAACTTGAATGTGAAATGCAAACTTTGCTTGACAGCTATAAAAACAAACTATGCACATTAATACCAACAATAATTAAGTTCTGACTTTCAGAACTTACCCTAAGATATCTTTCTTTAAAGCATAAGGGACTTGGGGGGAACAAAGGACGCACTTTAAGTGGGGGAAGACTGTAACTGAATTATTCCGCATCAAGCAATGTACGGCCACAGAGGCAACCCTGGCTGGCTATGAGCCTCTCAGATCACTGACTACAGGAAAGGCAACCGACGGAGACTCCAGCGGCTACGCTATGAAATCCATCCCCGTGCTCCTGCAGAGGCCACACTTCTCAGTGGCTGCGAATGAGCAGGCAGGCACACTGAAGCAGGCCTATTCCCAGGAGATGAGGAATTCCTATGACAAGCAACTTTCACTCAAGAACTTCCTGAGGCCTTGGTGAACTTTCCTTAGAACTGCACTGCAGTGTAAGACACTTTCACCCCAAGTTCCTTCCTCCCTTCCCTCTCTCCCTCACTTGGAGTCAGACTTGCATCACAGTCTAAAGACATTCCCTGACTCCTTCCCCATTTTCTCTTGCAAGCATTTCTAATAAATTTCTTGCACGTCCAATCCCATCTTGGCATCTGCTTCTCCCTTGCAGTACACACTAATAAAGAAATCCCGCCATTTCGGGGCACCTGGGTGGCTCAGCTGGTTAAGCGTCCAACTCTTGATCTCACCCCGGGTCTTGATCTCAGGGTTGATGAGTTCAAGCACTACTTAAACAACTAGCCATGAACTACTTCTAAAAATAGAGTATTTGCTTACCTATTTGCTAAAATGGTATATACTAAACATGGCAATTCCAATGCCCTTTGAAGTTGAAGATCTCGACTAACACCCAACTCGAGGGGACACTCAGAACCACACGCAATTCAACAAATGTGTCCTGAGCAACTGCTATAGGTAAGAAATACGCTATACGGAATATAGGGCCCTATTCGTAACCTCAGGTAATTCTCAATAGAGAGAAAGAGCAAAGCTACAGATCCCAACTTTGAAGGACAGACTGCCATAGTACAACTGAAGTCTAAAGTACTAAGTGAATTAAGAGATTCATTCTACTTGGGGGATGGAGTTGTAGTAGGAAGCTTTGATGGAGAAAATGGTATTTGAAGTGACATTTGAAAGACATTATCAGAGCCTTCAGGTTGTTACCTGCCTGTAATTCCTGAGGACAGTCCAACAAAGACACCTTCCATGCTTGCCATACTTGGCTACCCCCAAAGTGTAAATCCCTCCTAACACAATCCTCTCACACTTTCTCAGTACCAGAGTACTGAAGCCTTCTTAGTTCTCCACCTAACATGCTCCTCTCCCAGTATGTCCTTTTTCATCCCATTCCCACCAAGACCTCTAAGGCAGAAAGTGAGGAATAAGTCTTGACTCCTCTCTTTCACTACTTTGTCATTCAATCATCAGTCTACCTCTACATCTAAAATCTAATTTTCCCCATCCCCACAGCTGTTGCCCTAGTCAAAACCGCCATCAACTCATCTTCCTGACTACATCTGGCCTTCCTGACTACAGTTCTACCACCATTTAACTTATGCTCCACAGAGCAGCCGGTGAGCCTTCAAAATTCATTATCTGGGGGCACCTGGGTGGCTCAGTTGGTTAAGCCTCCGACTCTTGGTTTTGGCTCAGGTCATGATCCCAGGGTCCTGAGACTGAGCCCGATATCAGGTTCCATGCTCAGTGGGGAGTCTAGTTGAGATTCTGTCTCTCATTCTCTCTCTGTCCCTTCCCCCAACTGCTTGAGTGTGCACACTCTCTCTCCAAAATAAATAAAATCTTTTTGAAAAGATCCTAAGATCTGTCCCCATGCTCCAGACTCTAGCTACTCAGGACTCCTAAAATGCTGAGCTCCTCTTGCACTCCAAGCCACCACAAATCATTTAACTCTTCCTCCTCATCCTCACCTGGCTAACTCCCACTTCCGCCTAAAACATCACTTCTGTCACACCCAAATATAAACACACAGGATAGCGTGTGTTTATGGGTGGCTCAGTCGGTTAAGCGACTGCCTTCAGCTCAGGTCATGGTCCTGGGGTCCTGGGACAGAGTCCTGCATTGGGCTCCCTTCTCAGAGGGAGCCTGCTTCTCCCTCTGCCTCTGCTGCTCCCTCTGCTTGCACACATGCGCGTTCTCGATCATAAAGACAAACACACACACACACATACACACACAGGATAGTCTCCAAGCTTCCTATTGCCACCCCAAGACTTTGACTTCTCAGCCCCTTCCTTTGTGGTCTACACTAGCTTTCCATTAACTAGCGCCCTTAAAAGTCTTACTTTTTTATGCAGCAGAACCTTTTTTTTTCTAATGTAATCCTATGCAGAGCCCTAATATGTAAAAGGGCTAAACTTCTCAGCTTAAAGCATTGGTTTCAAAGCCCTCTTCATTCAGCCTCCTCTATCCTAAGGCACTCCTTCCGTAAAATCTAAGGTGCAAGACAATTAAAACACCACAGTACTATATTATACTGCCTACTCAAAGGAAGCAATACAGTACAGTAGAAAGAGTTATTTTTTGAAGCCAGACAGACTCGGGTTCAAATCCTGATTCTATTTCTTATTAGTTATAAGATCTTGAGCAGTCTACCTCTCTAAGGATCCATTTCCTCAGCTGTAAAACTTAGCTATAAAAACAGATAACCAGGGGTGCCTGGGTGGCTCAGCGGGTTAAAGCCTCTGCCTTCGGCTCAGGTCATGATCTCAGGGTCCTGGGATCGAGCCCCACATTGGACTCTCTGCTCCTCAGGGAGCCTGCTTCCTCCTCTCTCTGCCTGCCTCTCTGCCTACTTGTGATCTCTGTCAAATAAATAAATAAAATATTAAAAAAAAAAAAAAAAACAGATAACCATACTCACTACTTCCATTCAACATTAGGTTGGTGGAGGTCCTAGCCAGTAAAATAAAAATAAATATCAGATTGTCTGTAGTTACAGATGCCATAATTACACAGAAAATTCTGTGGAATCTACAACTACCAGCAAAATCAAAGGATATGAGAACAACATATGAAAAGCAGCTTTATGTTTGAATATTTGTGACTAACAATTAGAAAATAAAATTCTAGGGGCGTGTGGGTGGCTCTGTTGCTTGAGCACTGCACTCTTGACTTTGGCTCAGGTCATGATCCCATCGAGCTCCCCACTCAATGGGGAGTCTACTTCTCTCCCTCTTCCTCTCCCTCTGCCCCCCACCATGCTCCCATGTGCGCTCTCTCTCAAAATAAATAACTAAAATCTTAAAAAAGAAAACTCTGGGGCGCCTGGGTGGCTCAGTGGGTTAAGCCGCTGCCTTCAGCTCAGGTCATGATCCCAGGGTCCTGGGATCGAGTCCCGCATCGGGCTCTCTGCTCAGCAGGGAGCCTGCTTCCCTTCTTCTCTCTCTGCCTGCCTCTCTGCCTACTTGTGATCTCTGTCTGTCAAATAAATAAATAAAACCTTTAAAAAAAAAAAAGAAAAAGAAAACTCTGTAACAATTTACAATAGCATCAAAATACAAAGTATTTATGGTTAAACTTCACCAAAGACATGTAAGACTTCTACATTGAAAACTACAAAGTGTTGCCGACAGAAATTAAAAAGTCTTGGGGCGCCTGGGTGGCTCAGTTGGTTAAGTGCCTGCCTTTGACTCTGGTCATGATCCCAGAGTTCTGGGATCAAGCTAGCTGGCCAGGCTTTCTACACAGCAGGGAGTCTGCTTCTCCCTCTCCCTCTGCCCTGTCCCCAGCTCATGCTTGTGCTCTCTCTCACAAATAAAATCTTAAAAAAAAAGAAACGAAAAGAAAAATTCTAAATAAATGGAGAGATATACCATGTTTGTGGACCCAAAGATTGAGTATTGTTGCCAGTTCTCCCTAGTGATCAATATATAGATACAAAGCAATCACAATCAAAATCTCACCAAGATATTTTGGTACAAACTGACAAGACAGTTCAAAATTTATAGTGAAATCCAAATCTAGATACACTAAAAGAGTATTTTTAAAGGAAGAGAATTGGAGGATTTACACTATCTAACTTCAAGACTTACTATAAATCTACAAATAACCAATAGTGTGAACGTAAACTGGTATAAAGATAAACTGATCAATGGGATAGAATGCAAATGTTTGGATATATATTTACATAAATATATATGATATATATTCATTTAATTTTCACAAAAATATCAGTCCAACAGGGAAAGAAAAATCTCAACATACAGTTCTGTAATAACTAATCAGCATAAAAAATGAACCTTAATTCCCACTTTACATTTTAAACAATAATTAATCTGAAATGGACCACAGATTAGGTAAAAGCTAAACCTATATAAAGTTTTTAGAAAACAGTATTAGAATTATCTTCATGACTTGGTGGCAAGCAAGGGGTTCTTTAAACACAGAGAGCAATAACCTTTAAAAATAAATAAATAAATAAATAAATAAATAAATTTGACTCCCTTGATATTTAAAACTCTGCTCATCAAAAAACACCATTAGGAGAATGAATAGACAAACCAAAGGATAGAAGAAAATATTCATAAATTTTTTTTTTTTATAAAATAGTTATCCAGGATATATAAAGAACTTTTACAACTCAGTACTAAAAAGAACTCAAAATTTTAAAATGGGCAACAGATTTATGCAGACTGTCCAAAGGAAATAAGAATGGCCAATAAAGGGGCCCCTGCGTGGCTCCGTTGATTAAGCAACTGCCTTTGGCCCAGGTCATGATCCCATGGTTCCGGGATCGAGCCCTGCATTGGACTCCCTGCTTCTGGGGGAGCCTGCTTCTCCCTCTCCCTCTGTCTGCCACTCCCCCTGCTTGTGCGCGTGCTCTCTCTCTCTCTCTCTCCTCTCTAATAAATAAATAAAATCTTTTAAAAAAAAAAATGGCCAATAAGAACATGAAAAGGTGTTCAATATCAGTCACCAGGATAATGCAAATTAAAGCCACAACCACTACACACCCACCACAGTGACTAAAATTAAAGACTGATAACATTTAATACTGGCAAAGATGTGGAGCAATGGGAACTATGAGAGTTGCTGGTGGGAATATAAAAGGTACAACCACTTTGAGAAAAGGTCTGGCAGTTTCTTGAAAAACTAAACAGACACTTTATGAGCCATTTCTCCTGGTACTTACCCAAGAGAAATGAAAACACAGTCCTACCAAAAAAAAACTTGTATAATAAGAACTTTCATGGAAACTTTATTCATAATAGCCCCAAACTGGAAATCTCCCAGGTATCTAACCACTTGACAAACTCTGATACAGTCCTATGACAGAAAAAAGGACTGAATTTCTGATAAACACAACCTCAAAGCCGTACCAAAAATATATGCTGTATGATTCTATTAATATGATGTTCGAAAATAGTTACGATTAATCTATGGTAGGATGATAAAAGATCAGAACAACGTTTGCAAGGACTGATGGATAAGGCACTTGAGGGAAATTTCAGGAGTGACAGTAATGTCTGATATCTTGATAGAGGCTTGGGTTTTATTTGTCAAAACTCATTAAATGGTAAAATTAACACTTGTATATTCCACTGCACACAGATTTTACCTAAAAAACAAAAAAACTATAAACAAATACTGAACTCTAGTTAATGACATGCATACTGAAGTGTTTGGGGGTAAAGTGTACTGATGTCTGTAACTGACTTTGAAATGCATCAAAATGTAAGATGGATTGGTGGATGGAGTGAGGAATGGATAGGCATGTGACAAAATGTAAATTAACATTTACATTTTACATTATTAAAATTGCACATTTCTATGTTTGCATAGTAAAATGTAAAATTATAGAATCTAGGTGATGGGTATATGGGTGTCTTACTGTTTAATTCTTTCAACTTTTCTGTATATTTAAAACTTTTCATAATAAAATGTTGGGTAAAAAACTTAATCATAAGACAAAAATATTCTAAAATGAAGTGAGAAGTTTTTTCCTATTCTACCCACAGTTGTGATATAAAACATGTTACGAGGAACAGGAGCAGTTGTCACTTTTATTCTTTCGCTGAAGCATCCTAACTGCTATGATTTCTGCACCTCATTGCCACTGCTGGATCAGAGTCCTCCTTTCCACTACAACGTAAGCCATAATCCTTGTGGATTTCGCCATCATCCATATATATAATACACCGATCCATCATTCAATACACAACTTTGGAGCTCCTAATTGTCTTATTTCTCTCATCTCTGGAATCCTAACACCCTAAAGTATAATTATCACCTCCAATCAGAATGCCCTATCTGCTCTCACGACCCTCCTCTTCCAACTCACCAAGATTCCTAGTCCATGGGAGCCTTCATTTATACTTCCATGACCTGCTACCTGTCTTATAGCTTTACCTCCTATCACCTGAAATATTGGTACCCTCTTAGTCTCTACTGCAGCCACCTGCAACCAGTGCTTCTGTGCTCCTTTACCTGAACTGACGAGTGCTGCTGGAGGAAATCTCATAACCAGACCAATGAATGCTACTCCAAATTTCTGATCTCCACATTCAGGACTGCTCAGCAGTTGGCTCCTTCTCCACACTCCACAACTGCAATTTCAAAACTTGACCATGCTTCTTAGACTCCTTACTCATATCTCTTTCCTCACTCTATGTCAAGAATCTTGCCTCTTGTTTCAACATGAACTCGCGGCTCCCCAACCTACAAACCCATCTTTATCTCTTTCCCTCCCATCTCAGAAAAAAGGATGCCTTCATCTCTGCTAGAGGTAGCATAGCATAGTGTTTAAAAATGCAGACTCTCTTGGGGCACCTGGCTGGCTCAATTAAGCGTCTGGCTCAGGTCATGCTCCCAGGGTCCTGGGATTGATCGCCACATCGGGCTCCTGCCCAGCCAAAAGCCTGCTTCTCCCTCTCCCACTCCCCCTGCTTGTATTCCCTCTCTTTCTGTCTCTCCCTCTTTCTATCAAATAAATAAATAAAATCTTTTTCTAAAAAAGCCCATAAAACTCTCTAACCAAATTACTCTTTCCAAACCTCAGGGGTTTTTTGTTCAACAAGTTGCAAATATCTGAGTTGTACAATCTGTTAAATTTTAACCAATGTATATAACCCTGAAACTATCAGCACAATCAAGAAATGAACATAAAAGCCTCCCCCTAAAACAACTACTGACCTTTTTGTCACTGTAGATTAGTTTGTAATTTCCAGAATTTTATGTAATTATACAGCATATACTCTTTTTGACCTGGCTTTCATTCAGCTTAATTATTTTTGAGATTTAGCCACACTGCTATGTGTTCTCAATAATTCATTCCTTTTTATCACCAAGTAGTATCCCAATGTATGGCTATTTCACAATCTGTTTATTCATTCATCTGTTAATGGATACTGGGTTGTTTCCATTTTTTTTTTTTTTTCTGAATATAGCTGCCACAAATATCCTATATAAATCTTTGTATGGATAAAGGCTTCATCTATTCTTTTTTTAAAGTTTTATTTATTTATTTGAGAGAGAAAGAGAGAGGAGAGGTAGAGAGAGATAAGGACTCTCAAGCCCACTCTGCACTGAGCTCAGAGCCTGTCAAAGGGCTTGATCTCATGATTATCAGATCAAAACCTGAGCTGAAACCGAGAGTCAGACACTTAGGTGCCCCAAGCCTTCATCCATTCATTCGTAAGGCTTTACTTACACCCCTGGAAGTCCCAAATCTGCAGTGACAGATACCAAAAAAACAACTGCCAGCTTGACAAGCCCACTCGGATAAGGGAAAAGGACTTTTAAATCAACATGTCCCAAGCTCAGGTTTTTATGCCACTGTCTTCACCTTCAACAGCTTCTCCTTCATTCTCTGTCCTGATTAAGGCAATACAAACCAGAAACTTAGGACTCTTCCTGCTTTCTTACCATTTGCCCTACTCACTCAGTGAGTTACTCAGTCCTGCCAATTCCACCTTTTAAACATCTCTCAAAATCCATCCCTACATTTCCATCCTAGTTCAAATGCACCCTTAATTCAAACACATATCATCTCTTGGCTGGACTATTAAACTAGCCTTCTAACTTTTCTCCTTACCTCAGGTCATTTTTCTCCAATCCATTTTCTATTCTACAACCAAAGTCAATTTTCTAAAATTCCAATCTGATGTTACTCACCTATTCCTCAATGACTTTCATCCCCTCAAGATAAAATTCAAACTCCTTAGTTTAACATTCAAAAATTCTCTATAAACCAGATTCCTCTCCAAACGCATCCTCTGCCACTTTCCACCCTGTTCTAAGTTAGTCATTTCTGGATGATGTCATTTACCTTTTAATCCCTAGTGCCAAGGGCATTACCTGGTCTGTAGTAAGCATGACATATTTGTGCAATAGGTAAGACAGGACTTAGACTGATGTAGTGAGACATTCTAAGCGTAGTCAGGAAAGCAGTTGTCCAGTCTGGCTGAGACATACAGAATATGAAAGATTATGGTAGGCAATCCAGTCAGAAAAGCAGGATGAAGCCCAATCACCGATCAAGATCAATTCCATGCTAAAGACTGTGCACTTCATCCTACACCCTCAAAATACATCAATCGTTCTGTTTTTGTTTTTGTTTTGATACAGTGGTCTGGGAAAGAGGACTCAGAGTAGAAGGTAACAGATTAGAAGACATGTCAAAGGGAAATAAATCTATGTTTATTGTGTTATATGCTGTGCCGGGGTATGGACAGTAATGTAAAGGAGAGAAGTCAGAGATGACTCCATTTTGAACCAAATAACATAATTAAGCTATTAATCAAGAGGGATTTTTTTTTTTTAATGGTCAGTGGAGACAGAGACAGGTGATGGTTTTAGTTGAGGTGTTCCTTCACCCATTCATTCAAACATAAGTGGCTACTAGCAGGTGTCAGGCACTGCATGCCTAAAGGATGAAGAGGGTAAAATACTATTCCTTTTCTCAAGGACCATCTAATCTAGTTGAGGGATGGGGAAGACAAGTAAATAGGAACTTACAATTCATTGTTAAGTGCTAGGGTTGGGACTAAAAGAAAATAAAAACGATCCAACTCAGCCCTGAGGATTTGAGAAAACAATGAGGTCAAATTAGCGTTAGGCCAGACAAAGGGCAGTTCAGGTAAAGAGAGTAACCTGACGACAGAGCCTCAGGTAAAACAACACAAACTGGGCACATCTGCAAATAATAAAATAAGTCTAAAGGAAGAGTTCAAGATAAGGAGATGTCCACATGGACGGTCTAGCAGGCAGCTGAAAATGCAGGTTCTGGGAGTGAACAAGAGCACATCCAGATATGCAATAAAAATCGTAGATGCCTTCGAGTCCTCATCAGTGGCTATCTCAAAAAAGAATTGGAAGAACCTTTCTTATCAGCTACATTGTGTATACTTCCACCTCCCCCCAGCACTTCTGTCCTGCATGGGCATCTCTGTTTCAAGTTGAAACTGTTTTATGTAAATAGGTCACAAGGACTGGCGGGGACTGTGGTGAACTGGAGATGCACGCCCGGGCTGAAGAGGAAAGCCTTTCACTCCAATCCAGCAGTTCACTGTCTTGCCCAAATGTGGAGAGATCTTCTCATTCTTCAAGAAAAAACAAAAATTCGGATTTTATGTGACATCTCTCACTTTTAAATACTGGCAACTAATTACATTAAAAGTCTGTAAATCAGCACCCTGCCAGCCAAACAAAATGCTTCTGTGGAAAGATACCAGCAAGGGCCACCAATGTGGCAGAGTTGGACCTGGTCTGCCAACTCCTGCAATGCTCTTTCTACCACTTCACAGTACCCTCAACTAAAAGTATCTTGATGGTACCTGGGACAGGAGCTGTTTGCTACTAAACAAAACAGCCCCAAACTGATAGTGTTTTATGAGTTCTTTTGTATGTTCTCAACAATTTTTCTCTCTTCCCCACTCCACTCCACCTCCATCACTCCCAGGCTTGTAACATGACTGAGACCTCCTACTCCCCTCTTACAGCTAAGACGCCAAGCTTGCAGGTAAAGAAAAAGTAAAAAAAAAAAAAAAAAAAAAAAAAAAAAAGAGTGAGAGCCCTGATGGGATTTCTAATGAATAAAGTATAAAAGAAATATGGCATCTCTTTGGTCTTCTTAGAAAACAACATCACAGAGATGTTTGTTACTTACTCAGACACTTAAGGAAAAAAGTCAGTAACTTATATCCAAAAAAAAAAAAAAAAAGAGCAAATCCTGCTAACACACTAGTTTCCACTGTAGCCTCCAAGGATCTTGGGGGTGGGGGAGAGGAGGGCAAAAGGGAAAGTAAAAGTTGCTGGCCTTTGGGAAACATCAGGCACCTTTTAAGGCACAGTTTTTAAAAGTGCAAATGTTTAGAACAAAAGGTACACCACAATCTCAACTTTTGGTAGGAGTAAAAATATAGCCTCATAACATAAAACATTCTTTGAGCAACAAGAAATTGGGATTAAGAAACACTACTAGAGTAAAGCAATCTCTGTATTTACAAAAAAAGGTAAAAGGGACAAAAAACACCGTTTTAATGTTCATTCACACACACCAGTTTCTGACGTTTTAATGTATATACTAAGTCACAATGCGGCTTTAGAAACTTTTAAAATGTAGCAATATTTCCTAAATGTACTAAAACATTTAAAAGCCCAGATGATGGGAGTATACAACTTTAGGTAACAATGTGGCAAACGTGAAGAAACACAAAACGGCTAAAAATTCAAACCAACAAAACAAAAGATAGTACCAAGATTCTCAAACTCTCGGGGGCAAAAACAAAAAACAAACAAACAAAATCAAAAACAAAAACAAAAAAAAAAAGTGGCATGTGCACCCGCCCCTGTTAACCAGAGTAGTGGGGAAATTCAGGGGAATGAAGAGTGATTACAGAGGGCGAGCAAAGCAGGCCATGTTCCTGCTGGCGAGCGAGCTCTGCAATTACTTAGAGCAAGCGTTATGGCTAGAGCATTCTCGAGCCCACTAAAACCAGCATACTGGACACCTAAAACCGGAGGCTGACAGCAGCTCCAGCGTAAGACCGAGAAGGCGGAAAAGTGGCCTGCTTTGACCTCCACTGAAAACGGAGCCTCCTCCAACTCTTGTCTCTGAATCAGGGGCAGGACAGGAACCTCTCAGAGGTTGGATTATTCGGACAAACTCTGCCGGGCTCCCTGCGGCCTTCCCACACACCGGGTGAATGTCAACACCGAGCCAGCGAGTGTGGGGGAACCTCTCAGTGTGCGCCGTCCTTTCTGGGAGGCGGCGAGACGGGGAAGAAAGACGGCCCTGCGCGCGCCCCGCCTCCCCAGCCCTTTCCCGGCCCCGCGCCCTCGCAGGGGCTGCAAGCCGGGAAGCAGGGTCCCGCGGGCTCCTCACCTTTTTCAGCGCCGGCACCAGCAGCCCCCGCCACTTGGGTGCGTTCTCCTCGCTGAAAAACTCGTACGGCAGCTGCTGCGCCTGCATGGTGCCCCCGGGGCGCCTCTGGGCGGGGAGAGGGGCGGCGGCGGCCGGGCCGGGGAGCCGCGAGAGGGCGAGCTCGCAGCACCGAACAGGGCCGCGGCCCCACCGGACGGCCGGGCCCCCTCGGGGCGCCGCGCGGCCGGGCTAGCCTTGGAGAGGAGGCTGAGGGGCGAGGCCCGCGCCCGGCCACCCACCCGACACGGGCACCAGCCGTGGATAGCGAACGCAGCCCGCAGGCGGCGGCGGCGGCATCCCGCACCACCGCCCCGGGGCCGGGCCCCCCACCCCTCCCCGGCCCGCCGGCGCCGCCCCGGGCTGCCCTCCGCCGCGGCCGCCGCCCGCCGGGGCTACGCTCCCGGGCCCGGCCTGGCCCAGCGGCACAGCCGGCGGCTGGGGGGAGGGCGTGTGGAGGGACGCTTCGGCTGCGGCGCCCGCTCCGCGCAGCGGGGACCCCGAAACGCGAGCGGCCGGGGCGGAGCGGGGCCGGGGTGTAGCGGGGGAGGGGAAAGGCCCGAGGTCGTCGTTGGAGGATCTGGCTGCCCAGAGGTGCCGCCGCGGCCGCCGCCGACGCCGGTGTAGCGCTCGAGCTTCCTACTAGCGAACTGAACCTGCTCGCTACTGAGCATGCGCCGCCGAGCAGGGCCGGTTCGCTCCGGGTTTTCCGGCTCCCCAGCGGAGGAGGGAAGCGCGAGCGAGGGAGGGCACCCCCGAGGACTGCAGGGGCGGAGCGAAGCGGCCCCAAGAAGTCGAACCCTGGCCTGCGGGGTGGGGTGCGAGCTATCGAGAAGCGGCCCCCATTGTGTGGTTGGGCCGCGAGGGATCCCACCTCTCTTGGAGTCCCTGGGCCTTTAGTTTTGGAAAGGGGGGGGGGGGGGGGGGGGGGGGGGGGGG
>NW_019154143.1:6238439-6491101 GCF_002288905.1 Enhydra lutris kenyoni
ACTTTGTTCCTGAACATGAAGATAAGAACTGCTCAGAGCATGCAATGTATAGTAAACAGACTGGACAAAAGATAGGTGCCTTTCTCACGAAACCTACTGCTCAATATTTATCGGATAATAGAAGTGATTGCAGTATTTCCGATCGGTCTTTCCACCAAGAATTATCACCAAGAATAAAATGCGTACCTGCAGTATAGATTTTGTGGGTGCATTTCAAGTTCAATATGCTCATCTTTCGAACCCACTTAGCTTAGAACTCCAATAATCACTTAACCTCAGTGGAAACTGAAACCTCTTCCGCAGCTCCCGGGTCCCAGAACATTTCACTCATGCCCCTCTCGGGGCATGAGGTTTATCTGTTCTGTAATCTCTCTTGGCTCTTTGAACTAGATAGCAAACTCCTGGAAGGCAGATCTTTTTCACTAAGGGCTCTACACAGTAAATAGGTACTTCATGAACGTTTGTAGAGTGCTACAAGAGCCTTATCTACCAACTATTCATCTTAGGGACCCAGGTGTTTAACAGTGGCACTGTGTGGCTGGCCCTCAAGGTTTACCATTACGAACTTTCTGAGCATAATCTCATTTAATCCCACAGCAATCCTATTTTCATTTCACAGAGGAGACAGTTTAGAGAAATAGCCTTGGTTGAAGTTGATATTGTACCCTGCTATTCCAAAGAACAAGAACCAGGATCACATAGATGAAAATGTTTAAGCAGTGTTTCGCAATCTCTACAACACTTCTTTGCGAATCTCTTAGAAAAGTCTTAGGTCCTTCCCTTTTAAAATGTACCCACATGATTTACATCTTAATATCCTTCATACTCAAGTATTCAGAATGACATTTCGAAACATCCATACATCCTCTGAGTAAGATGCTATAGAGGAACCATAGCTTTGAGAGGAGTTGGGGGCAGGAGAAGAGATCTCAGAGGAAAGCGGGGTCCTCACTCAGCCATCTTCAAATATCTGATATCAAAGGACTGATACGGAAAAATCATACACGTGATGTGGTTTGTGTGATTCTAAACGATTGAACTAAGATGAAGCCTCTGGCCCAAATTATTCATTGGCTTCCCATTGCTCTTAGAATACATTAAAAAAAAAAAGATTCATTTATTTGAGATAGAGAACATGCAGAGGAGGGGCAGAAGGAGAGGCAGTGAGAATCGTAACCAGACTGCCTGCTAAGCACAGAGCCTCAGCGGGGCTCCACCCAGACATCACGACCTCAGCCAAGAGTCGCCTGCTAGTTGCTTAACGATGACCCACCCAGGCGCCCCCCATCCCCCGCACCAGAATATTCCAAAAACTTCTTAGCAAGACCCACAAAGTCTGCATCTGACTCCTGTTTACATTGTCAACCTTTTCTTTCCATTCTCTGCCTTGGCTCACCACAGTCTAGTCACACTGGTCTTCTGTCTATTCCTAGAAAACACCAACCTCTTTCCTGCCTCGGGAGCTTTGCTATTTCTTCAGTCTGAAACTCACTCTGCTCCTAACTGTTCACTTGGCTGGTTAGAAACGTCATCACCTCCAAGAGGCCTCTGATCGCGCTAAGTTGTTCCTACCTGTTTCTACCATAAACCTTATTTCCTTGCTAGCATCAAGGCCATGAGAATGTATTCCAAGAGATGAACCTACTTCATCATTGAATCCCCAGGACCTACAGTATTTGGTACATGGGTGCTCAATAAATAAATATATTTGAAGGAATTAAAGTTGGAGGAAACTTCAAGGAAGGCTATCTAATCACGGGTGTCTCAGGAAACAAATGATCTTCAGGGTCTTGCAAATAAAAACCGTACATCCGTTCACTTGGGACATCGGGATTAATAGGTTGGATTTGATGACCTCCGAGGTCCCCTACAACTTGGTAGTCTGACTGCACAGTAAGCAAACCCTGGAAACACGGATTACAGCCCAGCATGGGCACGCTTAGCGGCCAGGGCAGGTTTTCACTAGTTCAGACGTTTTGGCCGCAGACTGAGAGCAAGCAGCTGGAGGAAAACTGCAATCGAGAGGTTCTACGCTTCTCAGCTGAGACCTAAGGGGCGTGGTTCTGGGCTCCAAGCCGCTAAAGTCAGAGAGCAATCGAGCCCCTCAGCACCGTTTGCTTTTATCTCCTGGCACAAATCAAAACCCCTTATGGGCGTGCAGCGGTATAAGACAACCGTGGCGGACTCAAATGCGTTAGTGGAGACGTGAAAACTCCCCCGTACCCTCAGCGCGAACGGCCGACAGTTGCCAGCAGAAGCGCAGGCGCAGACGTTCTCTTCACGCCCCTCCTCAGCCCTAACGAGCCTGGAGCCAGAGCGGACGTGACGCATGGGGGCGCGCCCAGACCAGCTAGTCGAGGTCCGAGTAGGACGCGTCCAGGAGGGCTAGCCGAGTTCGAGAGCGTTGCGACGGAACCCGGGCGGCGGGGAAGGGGGCGGGGAGGGCATTTGGTCCTGCGGTGCGCCTCCTGCAGGAGGTAGTGCTTTTTCCCCTGCGTCCCCTGCGGACGCAGCGACAGGATTCCCTGCGTGTCTGTGGCTACAATTACCTTACCGAAGCAAACTTCAGGTCTAGTTACTCCCTGTTCAAGAGCCTTCACCGCCGTCCCAGGATAAAGTCCAAAGTCCTTAGCCCGGTATTCATGACCTTGCATAATCAGGCTACCACTTATCTTTCCAGCTCTATCTCACTTAAAGTGAACTACTTTTACCTCTTGTTAACCCATCATTTTCTCTATTTCCTGCCTATGCTGTTCCGTCTGCCCTGTACGCCCATTACCGTTTTCCTTTCCAATCCCACCTGCCACAGCTTCACTGCATCTCCCATCTGCACACTCTCCAAGGTACTCTTCCACGCTCCTGCACCCACCTCGAATGTCACCTTCTCTCTGAAGTCTTTCTCAGCCCCCATTCAGGATTCTTTCCCTTAAACTTCAGAGCCCAGTAGGCATAAGAAACAGCGGTTTCAGTCACAAGCAGAGTCAAACTCCTCTCTTCCAGCAGCATATCCTCCCTTCACGTGCCTCCTCACCCTTTCTTCCCAGCCCCTACTTCCAATCCCACTTCTTCAAATAGCATGACCCTAGAAACTACCACAGAGAAAAGAGTGACTAATAAAGTCACTGGATACCCACCCTTTATCACCTTTAGTTACGACTTTGGTTTCTTCCCCCTGTTTCTCTCTCTCTCTCTCTCTCTCTCTCTCTCTCATTCTCTCTGTCAAAGATGGTGGGGAGCAAGGTAGGTACAGTTAAAAGAAATGATCAGAAGCTCTCCAAGATATGTGGGACTGTTCCTGGCACTTGTTTTTTAAGATCCTCGTGGAGTCTAGTTTTTTGCAAAAATCTCTTTCCAGTTGATTTAAGTTGTAATGGCACCTCAAACTGATTGCATCCCAATGCCGTGCAACTTTACTCAAATTCCCAACGGAGTTTGTCATAAAATTTGGCTATTTCTTTTTTTAAGAGATGCCTTATTTTTTCTTTTTCTTTTTTTAAAGATTTTATTTATTTATTTGACAGAGATCACAAGTAGGCAGAGAGGCAGGCAGCGGGAGAGGAAGGGAAGCAGGCTCCCTGCTGAGCAGAGAGCCTGATGTGGGGCTCCATGTGGGGCTCAATCCCAGGATTCTGGGATTATGACTTGAGCCAAAGGCAGAGGCTTTAACCCACTGAGCCACCCAGGTGCCCCTGGTTAACTATTTCTAAAATGTATATGGAATAACAAAAAAACACAAAACAAAACCCTGTCCTATGAAAGAACGAGTTAGGGAAACTTACCAGATATGAAGATTTGTTACATAGCTGGAGTAATTAAAACAACGTGGTGTTAGCACAGGAACAGACAACCAACCAATGGATCAATAAAGGGCCAAATATACAGAAACTTGATTTATGACATGGCGCCACTGCAGATGGTTGGGGAAGGGATATACTGCTCAACAGATGAAATATGGGCAATTGATAAATACATACAGAAAAAAATGAAGTTCTATCCCCAACTCATGCCCTGCACAAAACAATCCCACCTGGATGAAAGATTTAAATGTAATAATTATGAGAAGAAAATATGGGATATTTTTATGAGCTCAAAGTAGGAAAAAATTTCTTTTTTTAATGTTTTTTTCTTAGATTTTTATTTATTTATTTGTCAGAGAGAAAGAAAGAGCCCAAGCAGGAGGAGCGGCAGGCTCCCTGCTGAACAAGGACTCGATGTGGGACTCTATCCCGCTACCCTGGGATCATGACCTGAGCCAGAGGCAGGCACATAATCAACTGAGTCACCCAGGTATCCCAACAGGAAAACATTTCTTAAATAAGACACAAAAAAATACAAACCATAAATTTAAAATTTGATAAATTTGACTTCATGAAAATTAAGAATTTCTGTAAATCCAAACATACCATTAAGAAGTGAAAGGGGATGAGGGGTGCCCAGCTGGCTCAGTTGGTGGAGCATGGGTGTCTTGATCTCCAGGCTGAATAATGAGTTGGAGACCCACGTCAAGTGTAGAGTTTACTTTAAAAAAAAAAAAAAAAAAAAAAGTGAAAGGACAGCCATCAAGTAAGAGAAAGCAGTTGCAATTCACATAACCAAAAAAGAATTCTTATTCAGAACATGTAGTTTACTTTACTGGAAATAACAATGGCTACATATTCACCTCGTTACTAATCAGGGAAACGCCAAGTTAAAACCACAGTGAAATACTTTGTCATACCCATTGAAATGGCAAAAATTTAGAAGCCAAAGGATCCCAAGCTTTGGTAAAGCTTTTGAAACAAAGCAATTGAAATTCTGAACTACAGCATTGTGAAAATAAATGAGTATACAACTTCAGATAACTATTTCTTAAAAGATGAACATGAACATATCCTGTATAAACTAGCATGGATATATTCCCATAGCATATATATTCCAGAGGAAGTTCCTCGCTAAATTGTTTATAATAACATAAACAGTCAAATGGGTAAACAAATTGTGGAATACTAGACACCAGCAAAAATGAATGAATGACAGTCGTACACATTCCTATAGACCGAATAGTTTATGTTCCCTTCAAAATTCATATGTTGAATCTTGATTTACCCTGCGATGATATTTGGAGGTTGGATTTTTGGGAAGTGATTAGATCCTGAGGGTGGAGGCTTTATGAATAAGATTAGTGCTAAAATAAGGGAGATCCCAGAAAGATCCCTTACCCCTTCCACCAAGTGAGAACGAGAGAGATGATAGTTATCTGTGAACCAGAAAGCTGGCTTTCACCTGCCAGCACCTGGATCTTTGACTTGCCAGCTTCCAGAACCATGAGAAATACATTTCTGTTGTTTGAAAGCCACCCAATATGGTTATATTATATTATAACAGTCCAAACGAGCTAAGGCACACATCAACACAGATGAATCTTTTTTTTTTTAAGATTTTATTTATTTATTTGACAGACAGAGATCACAAGTAGGCAGAGAGGCAGGCAGAGAGAGAGGAAGGGAAGCAGGCTCCCTGTTGAGCAGAGAGCCCGATGCGGGGCTCGATCCCAGGACCCTGGGATCACGACCTGAGCCGAAGGCAGAGGCTTTAACTCACTGAGCCACCCAAGCACCGCCAGATGAATCTTTTTTTATAAAAATAACACTGATAATATAGAAATGTGCTTTGTGAATTTCCAACAGGGGGAAAAACACTGAGAAAGACACAGAAAACTACCACTGATTCATTACCTAAAATGCAAACAACAGCAACAACAACCGAATAGAACTGAGCTGCATGTTATTTATTGTAATGTCCAACCTGCAAGATGGCCCAATGCGACATACCTCCTGCTATTCTTGTCCTGGTATAGACACCACTCCCACATTGAATAGACAATCCTATTCAGTAGTCAATCCACAAAATAGGACTTTGAAGAAATTATACAGGTGGCTTCTGAAGCTCTTAAAAGACATTGTGACTTTAGGGGCGCCTGGGTGGCTCAGTCGGTTGAGCCACTGCCTTTAGCTTGGGTCATGATCCCAGGATCTTGGGATCGAGTCCCACATGGGGCTCCTTGCTGGGCAGGGAGCCTGCTTCTCTCTCCACCTCTGCCTGCTTGTGCAAGCGCTCACTTGCTCGCTTGCTCACACACACTCTCTCTCTCTCCCTGACAAATAAATAAATAAAATCTTAAAAAAAAAAAAAAGACATTGTGACTTTAGTGTATCTCCTCTCTCTCTCTCTCTCAAATTTCACATTCTGAAAGGAGCCACTGCTGTTTTGTGAAAACACTCAAGCCGCCCTACGGAGAAGCCCACATTGAGAGGAACCGTGGCCTCCTGCCACCAGCATGTGAATGAACCATCTTGGAAACAGATCCCTCAGCCTCACTCAGACCTTCAGATGACTGAAATCTGTTTAATATTTTGATGCAACTCTTCAGAGATTCTGAGCCAGAGCCACTCAGATAGTCCATTTCCAAACCCTCAATTCTCAAAAATTGTGAGATAATAGATGTGTGTTGTTTTAACCTGCTAAGTTTTGGGATAATGTGTTAAGCAATATTAGAAACTAATATTTTTATGGATCCATACACAAGTGGCAAAATCATAACAAAGTATTAAGTTAATACCAAATTCATAAAGGGGTTATGAAGAATATAAAGGTATGAAGAGATCTTTAAGACATATTGTCAATTGTAGGAAAAAATATAGTATAGAACAGTGTTTGTAATTGGGAAGGTTTTATATAAGGATTTATTGAGATACTGGTAAGGTTCTGTTTCTAACCTGTGTAGTATATACACAGTTATTTGTCTTATTATTTTATTTTTTTATTTTTTTTTTAAGATTTTATTTATTTATTTGACAGACAGAGATCACAAGTAGGCAGAGAGGTAGGCAGAGAGAAAGAGGGGGAAGCAGGCTCCCCGCTGAGCAGAGATCCCGATGTGGGGCTCGATCCCAGGACCCTGGGATCATGACCCGAGCCGAAGGCAGAGGCTTTAACCCACTGAGCCACCCAGGCGCCCCATCTTATTATTTTATTTTTAAAAATATTTTATTTATTGTTTGACAGAGAGAGACCGAGCAAGAGAGGGAAGACAAACAGGGGGAGTGGGAGAGGGAGAAGCAGGCTACCCACCGAGAAGGGAGCCTGATGAGGGGCTCGATCCCATGAGCCTTGGGATCATGACCTGAGCTAAAGGCAGACGTTTAACGACTGAGCCACCCAGGTGCCCTAGTCTTATTATTTTAAAATTTAAACACATGCAATCTTTTTTGTATGTATGTTACAAACACATGCTACACACAAAGGAGAGGTGATGATATAATGGGCAAATATTAGAGAGCTGAGTGAATTCATAAACAATTGTGAACAGGACTGTGATAGGCTCAGAAATGCACTTAAAAATAAAATCTACCTGTTCTTAACTATAGATCAGAGTTGCAAGAGGCTAGAAGTAAGCACAAGTAGACAGCAATTTAAAGTCAACCCATCCGTACTGGCTGCCAGTTTCGCTTTCCTGCTCTTCTCCCCATCAACAAAAGATGAACATTTCCAGAGTTTCTCAATCTCAAATACGAAAGGTCAGAGATGCCACCGAAGAGAGAAAATAAGAGCTACTCAGATCAGCCAACTCAGTCCTTTAATGGCTCTTTGTTGCCTTAAGCAAATTACTTAATACCTATTTTAACAACTTGCATAATTTGTGTCCAGAGGAGCCCCATCAGCTAAGCACGCACTGTTTTAGGGATTGCAACATCTGAATAGGATGAACCATGATATGTAATTGAAAGATACTCAAAGGTTAATTTTTTTAAAAGATTGTATTTATTTATTTATTATAGAGAAAGAGAGAGAGAGAGCATGTGGGGGAGGGGCAAGGGAGGGCTGAATGCAGGGCTCGATCATGTCCATGAGATCTTGACCTGAGCCAAAAACAAGAGTCCGACGCTCAAACAACTGAGCCACCCAGGTGCCCGTCAAAGGTTTGTATTTAAAATCATTTGGCATTTTAAGTTTCAAATAAGTAATATATTCACGTGATTCAAAAAGTGTCTTTTTTAACCTTGCCCACCAACTGTAGTGCTTCTACCAATTCCCTAACAGGTAATGATTTTTATCAGTGTCTTATTTATTCTTCCAGAGATTCTCCATACAAAAACAAGCAAGCGCAAATACAATTTTTTTTTAACAGAAAAGTTTCCAAGTAGGGGCACAGGGGTGCTCAGTGGGTTAAAGCCTCTGCCTTCGGCTCAGATCATGATCTCAGGGTTCTGGGATCAAGCCCCGCATTGGGCTCTCTGCTCAGTGGAGAGCCTGCTTCCCCCTCTCTCTCTGCCTGCGTCTCTGCCTACTTGTGCTCTCTCTCTCTCTGTCAAATAAATAAATAAAATCTTTTAAAAAAGAAAAAAAAAAGAAAACTTTCCAAGTAGTCTCAGAAACTTTCTTCTGAAGAAAAAGCTTTTTCAAAAACTTTTCACAGAAAAGTTTCAAAAACAGTGGAAGCATTCCCATATATCTTTCGTGTAGATTCACCAATTTTTAAGGTATTGCCATATTTGCATTACCATTTACTGTCTCTGTTTTTGTCTCTGTCCTTGTCTTTATATATATATGTATATATATACATATATATATATACACATACAAGTATGTGTGTATATTTCTTCAGAATTATTTGCATACATCATCCCCTTTGCCCCAAACATTTCAGTGAGTCTGTGTGCATTTCCTAAGAACAAGGATTTTCATTTGCATCATCATAGTAAAATTATTAAATTCAGAAAACTAACATTGACACAATACTACTCTCTAATCTCCAGACCGTTTTCAAATTTCATCAATTGTCTCAACAGCTTTCGCTATAGAGACTGCTTTTCTTGGTCAAGATCATTTACTGCATTCAGGGACGCTTGGGTGGCTCAGTTGGTTGGATGACTGCCTTCGGCTCAGGTCATGATCCTGGAGTCCCGGGATAGAGTCCTGCATCTGGCTCCCAGCTCCACAGGGAGTCTGCTTCTCTCTCTGACCTTCTCTTCGCTCATGCTCTCTCTCACTGGCTCTCTCTCAAATAAATAATCTTAAAAAAAAAAAAGATCATTTACTGCATTCAAATTTTAGGGCTCCTTAGTCTCTTCTATCTGGAGCAGTTCCTCAGTCTTTGCCTTTTCTGGTGTTGACATTTAAGAGGACAGGCCATTTAGTTTCATATTGTTCCTCAGCGTGAGTTTGAGGTTCTTCCATGATAAGATGTAGGTTTTGCTTTTTGGCAGGAACAGTACGTAAGTGATGTGTCCTTCTGAGAGTGTCATATCAGGGAGCCCACGATGACAGTTTCTTTCATCATTGGTGATGCTAACTTTGATTACTTGGTTAAGGTGGAGTCAGCCAAATTTCTCCAATGTAAAGTTATTTTTAGCCTTCGTAATTAACTATCAACTTGTACAAATATATGTTATTTTTTAAAAACAGCTTTATTGAAATGTAGTTCACATCCTGTGCAATTCACCCACTAAAAGTGTTCAAATCGGGGTGCTGGGTGGCCTAACTCCTGGTTTCAGCTCAGGTCATGATCTCAGGGTCGTGAGATTGAGCCGCATTTTGGGCTCCGCGCTGAGCCTGGAGTCTGTTTGAGATTATTTCTCTCCCTCTCCCTCTGCTCCACTCCCACCCGTGCTCTCCCCTCTGTCTCTCTAAAATAAATAAATAAAACTCTTTTTTTTTTTTTAAAGATTCTATCCATCTACTTGACAGAGAGAGATCACAAGCAGGCAGAGAGGCAGGCAGAGAGAGAGGAGGAAGCAGGCGCCCTGCTGAGCAGAGAGCCCGATGCGGGGCTCGATCCCAGGACCCTGAGATCATGACCTGAGCCGAAGGCAGCGGCTCAACCCACTGAGCCACCCAGGCGCCCCTAAATAAAACTTTAAAG
Source organism: Enhydra lutris kenyoni (assembly GCF_002288905.1). Lineage (NCBI taxonomy): Eukaryota > Metazoa > Chordata > Mammalia > Carnivora > Mustelidae > Enhydra > Enhydra lutris. Next base: position 6,248,341 of record NW_019154143.1, read on the forward strand.
TGTTCAAATCAATGGTTTTCAGTACAGTCACACACTTGTGCAACCATCATCATGATCAATTTTGGAATATTTTCATCACCCCCCCCAAAAAACTGCATATCCATTTGAGTCATTCCTCATTTCTCCCCAACCTCTCCCAGCTTCAGGCAATGGCTAACCTACTTACAGCGTCCATAAACTTGCCTATTCCAGAGAGATAAATGGAAGCATACAGTATGCGGTCTTTGTGACTGGCTTCTTTTGCTTAGCATGATGTCTCCAAGGTTCCTTCATGCTATGGCGTGTATTTCATTGATTTTTTATTGTCAAATAATATTCTATTGTACGGATATACCACATTTTATTTATTCATGCGTCAGTTGATGAAAATTTGGGTTATTTCCACTGTTTGGGTAGTGAATGCTGCTGTGAACATTTATGTACAAGTTTTTCTGTAGACATATGTTTTCATTTCTCCTGGGTATGTAAGTAGCAGTGGAATTCCTGCAGCATATGCTAATCCTATGTTTAATCTTTTGAAGAACCGCCAGAACTTTCTCCAGAGTGGTTGCCTCATTTTACATTTCAACCAGCAGTGTATGAGGGTTATGATTTTTCCATCTCCTTACCAACACTTTTTATTATCTATTTTTTATTATAGCCATCCTAGGTAGGTATGAAGTGGTATGTCATTGTGGTTTTGATTTTTGTTGCCCTGATGGCTGGCGATGCTGAGTATCTTTTCATCTTACACATGTTTGATGGCCATGTGTACACCTTCTCTGGAGAAATATATATTCAGATCCTCTGCTTATTCTTTAATTGGGCTATTTATATTATTATTATTATTATCATTATTATTTATTGAGCTGTAAGTATCATCTCTACATTCTAGATACAAGCCCCTTATCAGACACATGATTTGCAAATATTTTCTCTGATTCTTTGGGTTGTCTTTTTAGTTTCGTCCTTTGAAGGACAAAAGTTTTTCATTTACGTCTGATTTATCGATTGTTGTTGTCACTGTGTGTTGGTGTCATTTCTTAGAAGGCTGTGCCTAACCCAGCATCATGATGAGTTATCTCTATATTTTCACCAAAGAGTTTTGTGACTTTAGCTTTTACGTTTAGGTCTATGTTCCATTTTGAGTTAATTTTTGTGTACGGCATGAAAAAGGGGTCCAGTTTCATTCTTTGCCTATGAATATCCAGTTGCCTTAGCACCATTTATTGAAAAACTATTCTTTTGTCATTAAATTGTCTTGAGATTACTGAAAATTAATTGATCATGAATGTCAGGGTTTGTTTATGGACTCTGAAGTCTATTCCTTTGATCCATATGTCTATCCTTATGCCAATATACACTGTCTTGATTACTATATTTTGTAGTAAATTTTGAAATAAGGAAGTGTGAGTCCTTTGTTATTCTTTTCCAATATTTTTTCAGTTGTTCTTGGTTCCTTGCAATTCTGTATGCATATTATGATCAGCTTGCCAACTTCTACAAAAAAAGGAAGTCTAGATTTTGGTAAGGATTTCACTGAGTCTGTGGATCAATTTGGTGAATGTTGCCATCTTAACAGTATTAACTTTTTTGATTCATGAACATGAGGTATCTTTTCACTTACATAGACCTTCTTTAATTTCTTCAGTAATGTTTTGTAGTTTTCACAATATAAGTTTTGCACTTCTTTTGTATTTCTAATTTCTATTTTATTCCTTTTGCTCTTATTGTAAATAGTTCTTTTCTTGATATCATTATCAGGTTGTGCATTGGTAGTATATAGAAATACAATTAATCTTTATGTATTTATATTTTATCCTGCAACATTCTAAACTCATTTATTAGGTCTAAAAATATGTATTTTTAAAAAAGATTTTATTTATTTATTTGACAGAGAGAGAGAGAGAGAACAAGCGGGGGTGGGGGGAAGGCAGAGGGAGAGGGAGAAGCAGGCTCACCACTGAGCAAGGATCCCAATGTGGGACTTGATCCCAGGACCCTGGAAGGCAGATGCTTAACAACTGAGCCACCCAAGCACCCTAAAAATATGTATTCTTACATTCCTGTTTTATTAACAAATCATAACAAACACTGTTTTAAATCTTTTTCCTACTCTTAATGTTTTATCTTAAAAATTTCTCCAAATCCATAAAGAAAATTCTCATGTTTTTGTAGTTACATAGAATTCTGTTATATAAATACACAATAATTTATTTTATCAGTCCCCTTTTGAGGGACATTCGGTTTTTTCCCTCATCTTTGATTACAAAGAGCGCTGCAACAAGTAAAGTTATTTTGCTTGTATTCAAGTGTATCTGAAGATACATTTCCTGACGAGGGATTGCTGGATCAATGAAAAATACATTTGCAATTTTGATAAATATTGACAACCTAGAGGGCTAATTATTTAATGTTCACAGTGTATTTTAGGATGCTCATCAGGAATAGTGGAATAGTAATAAGCCAAGAGAGAACTTATCAGCTACCTAATAGTGGTTATCCCGATTATATTAATATCTGTAAGGACTTTAAAACAGTATTTTGAGTTTCTTTGAAGTGGTAACACCTCCTGAACTATATAGGACAAGTGATCATTTTTTGTACTATTGTTTTATTCTGTATTCATTCTCTAAAGCATGTAGCTTAATTACAGCAGATAAATTTATTCCACAATAAATCTGCTGTCAATTCTTTTTTTTTTTTTTTTTTTTAAGTAAACTCTACCCCCATTGTGGAGTTGGGACTCACAATGCCAAGGTCAAGAGTTGCATGCTCTCTACTGACTGAGCCAGCCGGGCATCCCTGCTGTCAATTCCTTGGATATGAGAGCTGTTATCCCATTGAGAGCTAAGACGATCTGCCACACCAGTGGCACTTCACTAGACTGTGTTAGCTAAATACACATGACCTGCAAAATGGCTATTTTTCCCAAGTATATAAACAAATGATAGAACCAGTCAGACCAATTGGCCAGTTGTCATTTCTTTAAAAAAACAAACAAACAAAAAACTGATGTTGTATATAGGTTTTACATCCTCATTATTTTTTTTAATTTTTTAAATTATTTTTTAAAGATTTTTATTTATTTATTTGATAGACAGAGATCACAAGTAGGCAGAGAGGCAGGCAGAGAGAAAGGAAGGGAAGCAGGCTGCCCGCCAAGCAGAGAACCCAATGGGGGGCTTGATCCCAGGACCCTGAGATCATGACCTGAGCCAAAGGCAGAGGCTTTAACCCACTGAACCACCCAGGCGCCCCTCTCATTATTTTTTTTTAAATAAGGAATTGTGAAGAAGCGACACATAATTTGTTTTGTATGTAACACTGATGCTAACTTGGGGCCAACATGGAGATGCTGTGTGGCCCAGATGTCCCTTGAAGAAAGAACTCATTGCCCCGTGCAAGGATTGTGTAGTAAGCTGACAGCCTCTAGCTGTTAACCCCTTCAAGTCTTCAGCTTTTGAGCCAAGGTCCTATTCTTCTTGAGGTGGCCTCAATCGATGGCTCAGCAAGAGGGTAGAACAAAAAACTGGCCATTTCCACTCAATGCGAGACTCTTCTACCAGGCTCTTTGCTCTGGAACTTCCCACTGGGATGGCAGAGTCATTGGCAGATCTGCATTGTGGTCTGCTGGCTTTTCTGCCCAGGCCCACCTCCTCCTTTCTCCCTTCACACATGTTGCTTCTCAGTAAGCCTTTTACACTCTTAGCTTCATCTCAGTTAGGTCTTCCCAGTAGACCCAACTAATACACTTGTGTATAAATATTGTTTTATGGGATATCAATGGATGTTTTTAATTATGATGCATCCATATAAACACCTCAAGTTCATTGACTATAAAATTACATCTGTACTTTTCTAAACTGATTTCTTTCTCTTGATCTGCATAGAAATTAGTATAGCTCTAAATTTCTCAGTAAAGAGATTGTAGTTTACCCTAATTTGGGTTATGTTCCTTAAACTGAGTTTAGTTATGATAAATATAGTTAAGTAATTCAAATTTCATCAGATCTATTCTTCAACTGCTTCTGAAAAAGACAGTCTCTTCATTTTTTTCTTTTTTGCCAATAAGCTATCAGCAATTCTAAAAAGAGTCAGAGAAAGAAAACAGATACAAAAACAAACAGTATAACCCATCAACCCTTGTGCAACAACTCGTTTCCCCAAATCTTTGAAAATTACTTATACATGCGTGGTTTATGAAGAGAATGCCAGAAACATAGTTTCATAAGGATTATATTAAAAGTTTCTGTCCCTGAGGCAGAAGCATTGCTGCTTCAGAACTGATTTCCTTTTAACCTCCTCTGTCTAAAAATGAAAAAGTTTGCCTTGATTTATAGTGTGCATAGTTTTTGTTTTCTTAACCCTAACATGGAAGTTAAAACAAAACTTTAGGATGGAAAACAGCACCAACAGCTAAAGAAGAAAGGAATTTTTTCAAAGATTTTGTTTATTTATTTGACAGAGAGAAAGAGAGCACGTACAAATGGGGGAGCAGCAGAGAAAGGGACAGGGAGAAGAAGGTTCCCACTGAGCAGGGAGCCTGATGCAGGGCTTTGATTCTAGGACCCTAAGATCATGACCCGAGCTGAAGACAGATGCCTAACCTTCTAAGCTACCCAGGTGCCCCAGACTTTTTATTTATTTTAGAGAGAGATGGAGAGAGAGAGAGAGAGAGAGAGAGAGAGAGAGAGAAAGTGCATAGAGTGGAGAAAGAGATGAAGAAGGGGAGGGATAAGCAGACTCATGCTGAATGCAGAGCCCCATGCAGGGCTCAGTGCTCAGGACCCTGAGATTGTAACCTGAGCTGAAATCAGGAGTTGGTCACCCAACCGACTGAGCCACCCAGGTGCCTCAAGAACTGAATTTTAATTTGCTTATTTGATCAGGAAAAAATAAGTTATCTTATTACTGAAACCAGTGGGACCAGTTCTCACAAAATATTTTGTTATATTTCTTTCAGTTGTTTGTTGATTTTAGTTAGGAAATTATGGAACAAATACTGAAGGTGAAATAGAGGGAGAAAGACTTGAGATGGAATCTGTGTGCCTATTGGGTCTAGCCCATCTCTTGTAAATTTAATCCTGGTTCTTGTAAACTTTAGTTGTCATCTGGAATAGAATTTTAAAATTACATTTCTACCCTATCATTGTTGGGTAAAAGAAGAAGCACCGTTCTCATATAATTATCTCAAATCTGGGCACCTTGTGAACTTTTTCATTCATTCCAATAGTTTTCTTTTTAGAACACCATGTCTTCAATTCTCTATGTTTATGATCATTTTCTGTGCAAACGTTGATGATCTTTGCCTTCAGCCTTTTCACAAATGTGGTGGGAGAAAGACCTGGATCCCATAACCACTCTTGACTCTGCCTTGACCCAGACTGGGAATGCTGCTGCTACTGATGCTGAAAGCTGCTGAATCCAAAGTCACCTGCCGAATTAAGCTGCTGCTCCTTTGGCTGCCTCCAGAACCATGCCACCTCCGCCACTGTCTACACCAAAAACACCGAGGTTCTGCACGCTGCTTCTCCACGGACGACCCGGTTCCAGATCAAAATCTCACATGCGTGCTTCTGTTTGGTGGGACCCAAAGCACATGTTGAGCCCTGGCCATGAAGAGAGCCTGGGATGGGAGTATTTTAGCTTCCATCTGTGCATTCATTCCACAGCATGCCAATTTGCAATATTGGCCACAGTGTTCCTTAGCATGTGTCCTTATATTTCTTTTTTTTTAAAAAAGCTTTTGAAGGTTTTATTTATTTATTTGACAGACAGAGATCACAAGTAGGCAGAGAGACAGGCAGAGAGAGAAGGGGAAGCAGGCTCCCCGCTGAGCAGAGAGCCCGATGCTGGCCTCAATCCCAGGACCCTAGGATCACGATCTGAGCCGAAAGCAGAGGCTTTAACCCACTGAGCCACCCAGGTGCCCTCTATTTCTTATTTTTATTGTTATTAGAGATGATTAACACTTATCATTTACCATTTTTAAGGGTACAGTTCAATAGTGCTAAGTGTATTCACATTATTGGGCAACCAAATCTCCAAAAGCCTTTTGAGCCTGCAAAACTGAAACTCTGTAAACATTAAACAACAACTCCCCATTTCCCCCTTCCCCCAGCCCCTGGCAACCACCGTTCCACTTTCTGTTTCAAGATACCTCATATAAGTGGAATCATTTGTCTTTTTGTGATTGTCTCGTTTCACTTAGCACAATGTCTTCAAATTGCATCCATGATGTAGCATGTGTCAGACTTTCCTTCCCTTTTAAGGTTGAATAATCTCCCATTGTGTAGATATATCCCATTTTGTTGATTCAGTCATCTGTTAATGGACACTTGGGTTCCTTCCATCTCTTGGCTGTTGTGAATAATACCGCTAAGAACATGGTTGTACAAATATCTTTGAGCCTCTGCTTTTAATGCATACATATTTCTTTCTTCTTTGGGCTTTAAAAAGGCAAGGGCCAGTGAATTTTAGCAAATGATTTTTCAGTATCTGCAGCAGGTAATACTTTTTGAAACAGACATTTTCTTTATTTGAGAGAGAGAGCACGAGCAGGGGGAGGAGACAGAGGGAAGGAGAAGCAGACTCCCCGCTTAGCAGGGAGCGCAACTGGGGGAGTCATTCCCAGGCCCCTGAGATCATAACCTGAGCTGAAGACAGACCCTTAACCGACTGAGCCACCCAGGTCCCCCATAGTTGATACTTTTCAAAATGCTGCAACATTATCATCCATCCCACAGGCTTGGCATGCTTTTCATGGAGTTGTGGGATTTATATCTCCTCTCCTTGAGCCTGGACAGAGTATGGCAGAAGTGTTAGTATGTTACTTCCAAGGCTGGATCATAAAAATGCCATGCATTTCTTCCTTCTGCTCCTGGGAAGCTCACTTGTGGACCCCATCGGCCATGCTACAAGAGAGCTCAGATTAACCCTTGGAGGAAGCACCTGGAGAGGCCATGTATGAATTTTCCACCCAACAGCCCAATGTCGAGTGCAAAACCAGCAAGTGGTGGTACCTCCAGATGATCCTGTTCCTCGGTCATCAAGATACCCCAGGCTTTGAGTCTCCCTAGTGGGGCTCTCGACATTTCGGAGCAGAGGTAAATGGTCCCTGCTGTGCTCTATTTGATTCCTGACCCTCAGAATTTATGAGCGTAAGAAAACGGTTGTTTTATGCCCCAGAGCTTTGGGGGTGATTTGTTACACAGTGATAACAGATACCATATCTAATGATATGAACATTTAGTTATTCTTCATTCCTCTTCTGATGTAATAATGAAGTACTCATGTGTTCCTAGAATAAACTGTCCTTGCTCTTGTTAATAACCTTCCAGATTTAGTTCGCTGGTGTGGTAGAGAGAAGTAATTATTATTCTAAAACAAAATCCCTCTTAACTGCTTCTGCTTTCTAAGGGGGAAGGTAACATAATTTATACTGGGGGTCGACTAAACATCCACACTACTCTCTTCCACTTTGACAGCAGTCTCCTACTGTTCTTTCTTCTCTCCTCATTTAGCTTAAATTCTGTGTTTACCACTACAATCAATCTCTTGAAAATATCTTCCATTTCCCTGCCTCTCTCCCTTTACCACACTTGCCTTGCGAAAAGCCCAGCCTCAGAGAACTCTGTCCACCCACTGGTTCTGCTCCCGCCCATATGACGGGGGCTGGGCTAGGGAATCCTACAATTATTCAGCTGGTGTCACCATAAGTTCATGAGCACAAGCCTCAAAAAGCGCACTTGTAAGCTCAGCCAATCTTCAGGATGCCTAATTTACACCTGTGCCTCTTCTCTTACCTATTTATCCCACCCATTTCCACCTCTTTTTGCTTCCGATCTCAACTTTTACTTCATTAATAAAATCAAAACCATCACCCTGGAGCTCTTTCATCCTGCCGTATCCTTCTCCTGCCTCTTTTTTTTTTTTTTTTTTAAGATTTTTTTTTTTTTTTAATTTGACAGAGAGAGAGACAGACAGACAGACAGCAAAGCCCCGAGAGCAGCAGGCAGAGGGAGAAGCAGGCTCCTGGCTGAGCAGGGAGCCTGACATGGGACCTGACCCCAGGACCCCAGGATCCTGACCTGAGCTGAAGGCAGACACTCAACTGACTGAGCCTCCCAGGTGTCCCCTTCTCCTGCCTCTTAATGCAAGGACCATGGGTATCGCCCCCTGGTGTCACTCTCAAAGAGCGGGTTTGGCTATGGGCAAAGGAAACAAACATTTCTGAGCCGTACTAACACCCCAAGTACCTTACTTACGTATGAGTTTATGAAACAAGGGTTAGCATCCCCACTTCTCGGAGGAGAAAACTGAGGCTCGGCTAGTTTAAGCACTTTGCTGGACCTCACCCAGTGCAACGCTGTGGGCTGACTCCAAAGTCCCTGCTTTCTGACTGCGCTTCATCTCCAGGGTTTCCCCAGGCCAAGGACTCTATGTACTTGGCTGTTTCGGATTTATCTTTTTGAAAAATGAGACTGGTCAAGAGACGAAAGTTCCAACAGCTTCATTCTTTGATCTTGCGAAGGACACCCGCGTGTGAGATGATTTCAGGTCCAGCTGGGGCGGACAGCAGGCTGGGACTTGAACAGGTCACTCTGCTCAATCCCATGCTTGTTCTTCGAAGTGTTGTTTTTAGGAGTTAACATGATCCTGAGTCACTCTGCAACTCCCACCTTTATTTATTTATTTTTTTCAACTCTCACCTTTAAAACTTAGTCCTAGAAAAATGGATCTTTGGCCTCAGTTCGTGAAACCAAAGCATATTTTTATGCTTATGATCTGTACATGTCCTATATGCTCTTTGTAGAATGAGACCAGCACTGAGTTTCCCCCAAATGAGAATCATTACTACGTTATTTTAGCTTGATGTACTACCATCAAAAGCGGAGGTGGGGGGGAGGTTGTTTTCTACCATTTTACAAATCTTTTAAATTTTGAAGTATTAGGACATTTTCTTAAAGCCAAATAAATGTGTATGCTTAAGAGCACATTGGAATGTCTTTAATTATGTGTTCCTGTTGTATATAATTATCGTGGAATGTAGGCGAGCCGAAGACTGGACGCAATTTCCCCCTGGGTTCTCTGTCTGGCACATCTGACTCTGTCTTCCACTCCAGGGCACTTGGAGATGAGAGCTAAAGAGCCTGAAAGAAGGGGCCCAGCCATTCAGCGTGTGCTTTGCCCCCCTCTCTAAGCTCCAGAGCCCATCACTAGGATGGAGGGTGACCCAAGGTCGTCTGGCTGGGCTAGGAGAGTGTGGAGCAGGGGGAGGAGAAGGCTGTGCTGATTGAGGCATGGGATAAAAATATAGGAAAATGTTGAGCCCAGAACTGCATAATTTCGGTCTTATCAGCTCTGCTGAAAGTGACATTTATAATCCATTTGCAACATAAGAAAAAATGCAAGCCGGCCCCATTTCTCTGGGTCATCCTCCTCTTCCCCAGCTGACAGGTTTCGCCTTCAAGCAGCCCAGAGCTTTCCCTGACCCATTCCACCAACCTGGCAGCCTCTAGGCTTTCCCAAGCCTCCCTTCCAAGCCCCTCACCTGCCCAGCCCCAAACTCCCATTTCCTCAGAGATTCTGAATTCACTGAACCCAACCCTGAACTCCCCCTTCTTCCAGTGAGAACTTTTCTTTGGAAAACCACCTCTCCCCCCGCTGCACGCCCATCATCTTGACCTGCCCTTTCCCAGCCAAGAAGATCTTTATTGATGAAATTCATGTAAAAAGGTAGGAATAAGCGAAGTGGTCTTGGAGGTACCCTTTCAATGACGCCCACTGTCGATCCAACTCCATTCATTCCTCACTATGGCTTCCAAGACTGGAGTGGAGACTCTAAAGAAGATAAGCCCAGGGCCGGTCAAAACTGCATCGAGTGTTAAACCAGCTGTCTTCTATAGATTGTCAGGAGCAAAGAAACATATTTCCTGATTTGGTCTTTCTTAATCTACCTCATTATCACACAAACCTTCCTAAGAGTGGTTTATGGTTTTACATCTAGCAAGAAGATACTACTGGTTCCAAAGAACAGAGCTAATTTATTTCTGCAGAGTAAAGTGATTCCTAGCTACTGTCCCCCCCTCCTCCCCACACTGCCCCTGAAAGCAGAGTGGCTGCGGCAACATTGATTTTTTTTTTAAACTTGTCTTACAACATTTCTCTTTCACGTTCTTTTAAAATCTATATTGCTAAGATGCTAAGACAAGCAACTTTCTTAGAAAAAGCAATCCCTGATGCAATGTTATAAAAATAATTTTTGCTAGAGATGGGCGTCTCTGTATTGCTCTTTCCTGACTTCAAAGCCACAAAAGGCAGCCATTTCTCTGAGCCTAATTTCTTCAGGCTTCAGGATGCTCTGCCGTTGGGCTTACGGGAAACATTTTGTTCGAAAGCCTAATATTGTAAGTAGAGGTATAGAGCCTAAAGAAAAATCAAGTACTTGCTTGAGATCAAACAAGTCTGTTAATAACAAAAGTAAAATCAGATCTCTTGGTCCTAAAGTGCTTACAACATTTCAATGGGATCTTGCCTGGTATTTCAGGGAAGGTCTGCCCTCTTCAGATCCTGTGATTCCAGGACCAGATAACAACATGAGCAGTATCTGAACTTAGCCAGAAAAGGGTGTTGGCTCACTTTGATTCTCGCCCCCCCCTTGTATTTTTTTATTTTTATTTTTATTTTTTTAAAAGATTTTATTTATTTATTTGACAGACAGAGATCACAAGTAGGCAGAGAGGCAGGCAGAGAGAGAGAGGGAAGCAGGTCCCTGCTGAGCAGAGAGCCTGATGTGGGGCTTGATCCCAGGACCCCGGGATCATGACTTGAGTCGAAGGCAGAGACCTTAACCCACTGAGTCACCCAGGAGCCCCTCCCCCCTCCTTTTAAATGTTTACTTTAAATATTCTTTTTTTTTTTTAAAGATTTTATTTATTTATTTGACAGAGAGAGATCACAAGTAGGCAGAGAGGCAGGCAGAGAGAGAGGAGGAAGCAGGCTCCCCACCGAGCAGAGAGCCCAACTCGGGGCTCGATCCCAGGACCCCAGGATCATGACCTGAGCCAAAGGCGGAAGCTTTAACCCACTGAGCCACCCAGGCGCCCCTGCTTTAAATATTCTTTGTGAATACCCTGCTCCTTAACAATCCATCATCTCAAACCAGTGGTTCTCAAAGTGTGATCCTGGAACCAGCATCATATGGGACTTGGATAGAAAAGTAAATTCTTAGCCCCCAACCCCACCCCCAGACATTCTAAACTCTGGGGGTGGCATCCAGTAATTTGTGTCTTAACACACCTCTAATTAATTTTAATGCACATTGACATTTGAGAATCACTGATTTAGATTCTTCTTGCCAGCATTAATTACAACACTAAAGTTGCAATGTGGTAAATTTCCATCTACTGAACATTTATTAGCTGGCGTTCTTCCTTTTTTTTTTAAACTGATATATTATTGACATACATTCTATAAGTACAAGGTGTACAATGTGTTGATTTGGTACATTTCTATATTGTAATATGATTACCATAGTAGTGTTAGCTGACGTCTCTTTCAGGTCACATAATTATCATTTCTTTTTTTTGTGGCGAGAACCTTTATGACTGTCTTAGCAACTCTGAAGTATCTAATACAGTATTGTTAATCACAATGCTTTGCAGCAGATCCCCAGAACTTAATTCATCATCAACTGCTGGTCTGTACCTTTTGACCAATATTTTCCCATTTCCTCCAGACCCTAGCCCCTGATACCACCATTCTACTCTTTCTATGAGCTCAGCTTTTTTAGATTCCACATCTAGATGAGATCCTAGACTATTTGTCTTCTTCTGTCTGACATGTCTCGCTTAGCATAATGCTCTCAAAGTCCATCCATGTTGTCACAAATGGCAAGATTTCCTCCTCTTTCAAGGCTGAATAATGTTTCATCATTTATATATTACATCTTCTTTATTCTCTCAGCCATTGATGGACACTTCAATCTCTTGGCCGTTGTGAATAAAGCTGCAATCAACACGGGAGTGCAGATATCTTTTCAATATCCTAATTTTATTTCCTTTGAATATACATCCAGAAGTGGGATTGCTGAATCAGCAATATGATAGTTGTATTTTGAATTTTTTGAGGAAGCGTCATACTACTTTCTGTAGTAGCTGAACCAATTTACATTCCCACCAACAGTGTGCAAATGTTCCCTTTGCTCCGCATCGTCACCAACACTTGTTGTTTCTTGTCTTTTTGACAAAAGCTCTTCTAACAGGTGTGTGGTGAGATCTCACTGTCGTTTTGACTTGCACTTCCTTAATGATGAGTGATACTGAGCATCTTTTCATGTACCTGAGAGCCATTTTTTCTTTGAAAACTGTCTAGTCATTTCCTCTACCAGTTTTGATGGGGTTGATGGTTTTTTGTTTTTGTTCTTTTTTTTTTTTTTTTTTTTGCTATTGAACTTATGAATTCTTAATACATTTTGGATATTGACCCTTTTACTGATACATGGTTTGCAAATATTTTCTTTCTTTCTGTAGGTTGCTGTTTCATTTTGTTGATTGATTAGCTGGAGTCTTTTTTTTTTTAAAGATGTATTTATTTATTTGAAAGAGAGAGAGAGACACAGTCCAGGGTGGGGATGGAAAAAGGGAGAGAGAGTGTTAAGCAGACTGAGCTGAGCACAGAGCCCCACATGGGGCTTGATCTCACAACCCTGATATCACAACCTGAGCTGAAACCAAGAGTCGGTCGCTTAACTCACTGTGTCACCCAGGTGCCCCTAGCTGGAACCCTTCTATACAGAAAAACTTTCCTATGCTTTGCCCTACTTTTCTCTCTATTCTCTTCTCTTCCCCCAACACCATGGGTTCATAGACTTTGGAAATTCGGTGTGCTAAAATTACAGTCACCATTCTTTCGAATATCCAAATAGTCCCCCGTTTTCCTGATGGAATCTCCTTTAAGCTGTTGCTGTGTTCTTTCCACCAGGCTCTGGAAGATGTTGAGAGCATCTTGCTGTCTGACACGAGCAGACTCAGTGACTCTTGACTATGTATTTGCCTGTCTTTATATGACTCTTGAGGGCAGGAACAAAGTCTGCTAGTTAACATTAGCCAGAAGGGACCTGATATCTAAATAATGGTCTCCACCGCAAATGCATTCAAGCAATGTGAGTTTGACCATTACTTTGGAAAGAGCAAAGCCTGTTCAGAGTTATATCAAAGTCTCCATGATTCTTAGACTAGGGTGATTCAAAAGAGGTGTAAATTACTGTGTTTTGTTATGACTTAAGGTTAATTGACTCTGAAGTCTGATTCTTAAACAGATAAAAGAGACATTTACTCATAATTGGCAAGAGCATGCTGGAGATGGTAAAATGAGATATTTGGTTTCAGTCTTTAATTTGTATAGTTTTTAGGATCTGTGTGATACAGCACACACACAGCTACTTAAAATATTTCAATGCTTATCAGAGTAAACTAAACATCAAATTAATCTGCAAATTTAATACAACTATTGAAAATAATTAATATTTCAATGCATGCCAGAGTAACCTAAACAGAAATTAATTTGCAAAGAGAATCATACCTCACACTTATGAAATGGTTACTGTGAGTCAGGCACTGCACCACCGTGCTTAACATGTATCAATCAACCCAAGTATTGCTTTTAGAACCACTATCAGATAGGTACTCTTATTATTTCTGTTCTAAGGATGAGTACACTGAGGCAGAGAAAGGGTTAGTGTCTTACCCCATGTAGCACAGCTAAGCAGTGGTAAGCAGCCCATGTTCTTAACTGCCACCCTATAATGCCTTTCTAAATTTGTACTGATAAATATAATTAACTAAAGAGTTTGCTCTCTGATTAACTTATTATTTCATTTCATAATATTTTCAGGAGGAGAACAGAAGCCGTGGAGTATCGTGGCAACAGCCCAGGCATTTTGAATGTCAAAACCTGCTTGTGGGTTCCAACTGAAGGTCATGTATGAACTTAGGCAAAACTGTTCTTGGCTTCAGTGTCTTCATCTGTAAAATAAATCTAATAATACGTTCTCTTCCTACCTCGTGGTCGTAAGTATTAGAGAGTGTAATGGGTGTGAAAGTGCTGTGTAAATTGGGTTAGACATAGACTCTTAACAGTATAAAACATATTTTATGTTTTTCTATTTATAAAGCAAGTTCAGTGTGCTTGCTTTATAAAAAGTGTGCTCTCAGCTTAAAATATTTTAGATCCTGGGGCGCCTGGGTGGCTCAGTCGTTGGGGATTTGCCTTTGGCTCAGGTCATGATCCCAGGGTGCTGGGATCGAGCCCCACATTGGGCTCCCTGCTCAGCAGAGAACCTGCTTCTCCTTCTCCCACTCCCTATGCTTATGCTCTCTCTCTCTCTTGCTGTGTGTGTCTCTCTCTCTGTCAAATAAATAAATAAAATCTTTTTAAAAAAATAAAAAACATAAAATATTTTAGATCCTTAAACTATTTCTCTTATGCTATATTTATGACTGAATTTTCCAAACTGGCAATTTTCTTTTTCCCCCCCATAATTACTTGACTTCACATCTTGGACGTATTAAAATTTTTACAAAGTCATTATGCAAATAAAGCCCGTTTTTACATGCTTCTCCCAGGGGCAAATTTTAACTTCTTGTCATGTTTCAATTTTATCTGCCACATGCAGGCGACATAATCTGCTGCTTTGGTGGCTCATGCATTTGTGTTTTGCATATTTCAGACAAGAAAATGGATTGAAGAGAGAAGTCGGCCAGATGGGATTCTCTTTCCAGGCAGAGAAGAGCTAGAAAAAAAATTGCAAGACCACGATGTCTTCTGTGGACAAAGGATGCCTGTTTTCAGGATGGGCAGTTGGTCATAGGGTGACAACCCAACCCCGAATTCCTGAGGCATCCCCACGTTTACAATCTGAGGTTCTTAACTAGTTCCCAAGATGCAATTATTTCCAAATTTAATCCACCCCAGAAAATCACTAATTAAAAATAATCATGTAAAACAGCAGGTCTCTTCTCCAAAATTAAACACACACTTTCTTTTACTGGCTGTTTAGACAAGTTTTGCCAAAGCCCAGCCACCTGTTCTAGGGGGGAAAGGAGGTGCTGGAGTTCCTAGGAGGTGACTGTTCTTGGCAGCCACCTCCACCCAGTCCTTCCTGGAATTTCTCATTGTCAGGTTCTGCTAAGATATGACTTTGCACTTGGTGGGGAAAGATAGGCCAGAATTTTTTTTTTTTTAACCTCTCTTTGACTCTCTTTCCATATTCTTGTTTACATTCTTTAAATGACATAATTAGAGTAAAGCTCTTAAAATAGTGTGTGATCCTCCCTCTGCTTCTCTTCCTCCCTTCTTGCAGCCCTGACTGTCTCCCCAGGCTCTGCCTTACTACCCAAGAAGTTGGGTGTGGTTCCCAGAAGGTTTGGTTGCGATTTACATTCTAGTTTGCATTGATGATTTAACCCATCCTTTGGGCCTTTTTCAGCAGAAGACCAGGCAGAATATTTTTCTGACTTAATTTGTTTTTCTCTAAATTAAAACCTCATGGAATAGAATGCCCCAGAGTATAAACCAGTATAGAGAGGAGCGTTTTTCTAAAATCAGGGGGTTCTCAAGAATTCATGGACCATCATGAGACACTTGGGAAAACAATACTCTGGAACTGAGATTAGTGTTTTCCAGCTCAGCTTCTTTTCTGATGAATGTTCACTTGTCTTAATGGCTAAAGCAAACAAACAAACAAAACAATGAAAAAATACTTTAAGTTCTTCTTGGGGGTTGTGGATTTTTCGTGTTGACAGCCATTGAGCAAGCAGTGAAGAGATGAGCTCTGGCAACTCAGGAAAACCTAAATTCTTGAGGCAGTATTGCATTGTACCACTTTATTTTGTAATGCTCCACAACTCTATTTTTAAACGTTTATTCATTTTTAATTCAGTTCTATTTTAGTTCATTATACTGTTTTGTCTGTTTTCTTTTTAATTGGCATACACTTTGCATAGAGCTGATGCACACATACTGGATGCATAATTGCATGAGTTTTGACGATCGTACACACCTCTGGAACCCCAATCAAGAGGCAAAACATTTTCATCACTCTAGAAAATTCCCTTGTGCTCTTTACTTATCCGAGCTTGACTCCAAATAACCACTCTTCTGATTTGTATCACCACTGCTTGATGGATCTACCTGTCTGAACTTATGTAAATGGAGCCATGCCCTATGTACTCTTTTTTTTGTATCTGGGTTCTTTTATCCAAGATAATGTCATTGGGACAGCAAGTCTCTCATCCGTGCTGTTATGTGGATCAGTAATTTGTTCCTTTAAAATTTTTTTTTTATTTTTTATTAACATATAATGTATTATTAGCCCCAGGGGTACAAGGTCTGTGAATTGCCAGGTTTACACACTTCACAGCAATTTTGTCCCTTTTTTTTTGCCTTTTTTTTTTTATTGTGGTAAAATATACATAAAGTTTACCATTTAAGTATTTTCCAGTGTACAATTCAGTGATATTAAATACATTCGTAGTGTTGTGTCACCAACGACACTACCCACTTCTGGAAATTTTTCAACATCCCAAACTGAAACTCTGGACCCATTCAACTGTATCTCTCCAGCTCCTGGTAACCATTATTCTACTTTCTGTCTCTATGACAGAAGTGGTATTTCACAGAAGTGGAACATGCAGTATTTGTCTTTTTGTGTCTGGATTCTTTCACTTAGTGTAATGTTTCCCAGGTTTGTCCATGTTGAAGTAGGTATCAAGAATCTTATTCCTGGGGCGCCTGGGTGGCTCAGTGGGCTAAGCCTCTGCCTTTGGCTCAGGTCATGATCTCAGGGTCCTGGGATCAAGCCCCGTGTCAGGCTCTTTGCTCAGCGGGGAGTCTGCTCCCTCTTCTCTCTCTCTGCCTGCCTCTCTGCCTACTTGTGATCTCTCTCTGTCAAATAAATAAATAACATCTTAAAAAAAAATCTTATTCCTTTTCAAGGCTGAATGATATTGCATTGTAGGCATACACCACATTTTCTTTATCTGTTTATCTCTTGATGGACATTTGGGTTGTCTCCACTTTCTGGCTATTATGAACAATGGTGCTATGAACATTAGTAGACAAGGATCTGTTTTCATCCAGGATTTCAATTCTTTGGAGTAGATATCTTGGGTGGAATTGCTAGATCATATGGTAATTCTAGGTTTATCTTTTCTTTTTCTTTCTTTCTTTTTTTTTTTTCCCCTAAGATTTTATTTATTTATTTGAGGGAGGTGGGGAGGAGAGAGAGAGAGGGGGCACAAGCAGAGGGAGCTGCAGACAGAGGGAAAAGCAGGCTCCCTGCTAAGAAAGGAGCCCGATGTGGGACTCAATTCCAGGACCCTGGGATCATGACCTGAGCCAAAGGCAGATGCTTAATCGACCAAGCCACCCAGGCGTCCCTAGGTTTAACTTTTTGAAGAATCACCAAACTGATGTCCACAGCTGCTGCACCATTTGCTATTCCCTGAAGCAGGACAGGAAGGAGTTCTCAATTTCCCAGCCAATATTCCTTCCCTTTCCTTTATTTTATTTTTCTAAATAATAGCTGTTTTGGTCGGTGTCAAATGACATCTCCTTGTGGTTTTGATTTACATTTCCCTAATGACATGATGTTGAATATCTTCCTATACTTACATTTACTATGCAGCTTTCTGAATTTTCCCCCATATTTCTCCAATCTTTTTGCAGGAACAATTTGAAATACTGTATGATCTAGGACAAGAAACCTCAGATTTTTTTATCCTCACAGAGAAATTTAATTTGAAAATATTTTAGAAGAATTGACTTATTTTTTTTGTAGTTGTTATTACCAAGAAAGGACTCAATCAATACTACCATGTCCTATGCCCATCATTTTATAAATGAAAAGACATTTTAGCTTAAAAAAAAAAAAAAGCAGAAGAATAATCCCCAAATAAAGGAGACACTTTTGCATTAATGTGGCTTTAGGAGAAATTTTTTTTTTTTTTTTTTTTTTTTTTTTTTTTGGTGGGCAGCAAAGCAAGGTTTATTGAGCAATAATAGCACTGTGATAGTACAAAGCTCCCCAGGAGGGAAGAGACCCGAGGGGTGACCCAGGGAAGACTTATTTTTTTGTCCATGTTTTTCTCATTTTTGCTGTGGTCCAGAAAAACCAACTGGTCTTTGAAACTTGCTGGTCTCCAAGTCAGGCCTCTCCAAAGGCAAAAACATGCGCTCAGGGGGTATATGAGATCTCATGGAGAGAAAATATCAGAACTTTTTTTTTTTTTTTTTGGCCTGGAAAACAAGAAAGAAATGAGACTTCCTACTATTTAATATGGAAGCCAACGCGGGCACCCTCACTCAGCCACATCTGAGAGAAAGGATGTTCCATGATATGGATAGTTTGACAGTGAGGCTTCCATTCACTCTTTGAGTTTTAGCATTTTAGAGTGTTTGCAGAATACTGTAGCCTTGATAAGACTTCTTTTTGTAAAGATTTTATTTATTTATTTGACAGAGATCGCAAGTAGGCAGAGAGGCAGGCAGAGAGAGAGGGGGATGCAGCTCCCCGCTGAGCAGAGAGCCCAATGTGGGGCTCGGACCCAGGACCCCGAGATCATGACCTGAGCTGAAGGCAGATGCTTAACCCACTGAGCCACCAAGGCACTCTTTTTTTTTTTTTTTTTTTTAAGATTTATTTAGTTGGGAGCGAGAGAGAGAGAGAGAGAGAGAGAGAGAGAGAGAGAGAGCGCGAGCGCGTGCGTGTGCGCAGTCGCACGGGCGCACATGCGCAGGCGGGCTCACCGGCGCAAGCAGTTCCGGGGTGCAGAAGGAGAGAGAGAAAATCCCAAGTGGACTCCCCGCTGAGCACAGAGCCCAATGTGGGGCTTGATCCCAAAACCCGGAGATCATGACCTGAGCCAAAACCAAGAGTTGGACTTTGAAAGGACTCAGCACCCCCCCAGTGCCCAGGTAAGCCTTCTGAAGTGGACGTAGTAGAATATTTTTAACACTTTGTAATGAGGTAGGGAATGTAGGGAACATCTTTTCCTTTGGGACACTACCCAAAGTCTTTATTTTATTTTTAAGATTTTATTTATTTATATATTTATATGAGAGAGTGTGTGGGGGAGAGAATCAGAGGGAGACTCCCCACTGAGCACGGAGCCTAATGTGGGGCTAGATGAGATCATGACTTGAGCTGAAACCAAGAGTAGGACACTCAACTGACTAAGCCACCCAGGCGCCCCTTAATATTTTATTTTTAAGTAATCTCTACAACCAGTGTGGGGCTTGAACTCACAACCCTGAGATCAAGAGTCACATGCTCTATCATACGAGCCTGCCAGGCACCCCTGGCACTACCCAAAGTCTTTAGGACTGTCTCTCCACATTTTGATAATTCCCCAGAATGTAAATCTCACTTCTCAATATAAAATGTGAAAAACTATATTTTCCAAAAAAACTATAGTTTCCAAAAAACTATATTTTCTGAGCTGAAGTGCAGACTTTTTAAAAAGATTTCTTTATTTATTTTAGGAGGGGAGGGGCAGAGGGAGAGAGAGAGAACTCCTCCAGCAGACTCCCCAATGAGTGCAGAACCCAAAGCGGGGCTTGATTCCAGGACCCTGAGATCATGACCTGAGCCGAAAACCAAGAGCCGTTTGCTCAATCAGCTGAGCCACTGAGGCACCCCTAAGGTGCAGACTTCTGATCTAGGGTCCATGGGTAAGGCTCCCATGAGTGAGACTTTAATTTGGAGCTGAATTACACAGACGAAGAGACAGGGGGTGTGCGAGGCATCATTTTGCTATGGCAAAAGCCGGCATACAGTTCTGGAATCAGCAGGGACAAGTGCAGATCCCGTGCGGAGCCGGCTCTGGGTGGGACCTTTGGAAGTTCACTCAAGGAACTATTTCTTCAGCCCTTCTGATTATTCTTTTTAGTTGACTATATCCCTTTCTGCTCAAACTAGCTAACGTAGATTCTACTGTTTTCAACCAAGAACCGTGCCTGACCAGTTTCAGGAGATAACCAGAAGACAAAGGTTTCCCAATTATCTACAGGCAAAGTCCTTGAAAGAATTGTCAGCCTTGGTGAGGAGTTACCTATCTTTCTTTTACAAAAGTGCAAGCATTGATCTTGTCTTTCACGTGTTGACAAAAGGCCTTCAGTCATTTTTTAAGCTTGCTACTAGATATTTTTTAGGAAAAACAAACCAGACCAACTTTTCAAGACACAGGTGACATTTCAGAAAGAGATAGTACAGTAACTGCTTTTTTTCAAAATACTTTGAAGAATTTATTTTGAAAAAGTATACTTGGAAAGGATTCCATCATTATGTGATTTTTTTAAAACCTCAAACCATATAATCATACCTTCAGTAAAAACCTGCATATGTGCACACATGGAAAACTTAAAAACAGAGTTTTTCTAATGTGTTTAAAAATCTTACAAATGAAGAGATTCAATAGGTTTCAAATACACTTGTTTAAAATAAGAATTTGACAACTTAATCTGTAAGAATAACCAATTCATTTTAAGGAAAATGGAAAATTTTCCTGACCAAATTTCAACAAAACATTAATATAATTGTTAGAGAAGGATTAAAAATGAGTATAATGACTTAGGAGCTTATCTAATAATACATGATACATATTGTTTTGAAGTATTTTCTTTTAGCTTTGACAGATTTTAAAAGAATGTATTGAAAAAAAAAAGCCGAACATAAAACCAGACTTTTGCTTTATTGCAAAGTGCTAAACCAAATATTACAATCATGATATATTCAATTACATTGCTCTTACTAATTATATTGCTATGCTAGCAATGATATTTTTAGTAAGAGCAAAATTTTTGTATCAGTATAACTAAATATTTTCTAAAGCATAATCATTTAGCTTTGTGTGTATATGTGTATGATTTACAAGTCAGAAAATATAGATATTATCAGAAGTACGTGCTTAAAACTTTAACCCAACATATCCAACATATTTTGACACATAATTGATAGAAAATTAATGATGAGATATTTCACAGTCTCTGTTTTCACACTGCCTTTCAAATCTAGTATGTATTTTACACTTAAGCATATTCAATTAAAACCTGCCATAACTCAAGGGCTCATGTGGTCACTCGGCCAGCACAGCCTTGGATAGTGTAGCTTTAAGTATAATTTAACTTCCTTATTTTCAAAATCTTCTGTAACTTTGTTTCATTCTGGCACCAGGCTGTTGCAAACAGGCGAGTGTAATACATTTTTCCAACCATCTTTTAAAACAAACAAACAAACAAACAAAAATCAGGAAGAAACAATCTATTCAGGATAGCATATGCCTAGTTCCGTGTCGGTTTACTGGAAGTAGTGTAGAGGTTTTGCACCTTTTCATCTAAAACTCCTTATCTGCTTCTTTGCTAGGTGGAATCTATGCCAGGGGAATCTGAATGGGGGGTAGTAATTCCTATCTACCTGCTCCAAAAACAGGATTCTAGGTCATTATATTTTCAACCCGAATCGTGGTATTGTAGCCTCCAGTTCTATCGATGTGTCTGCATTTTATCAGATGAGGGGCAGGTACTTGTTTTGTTCGAAGAATTCATCCCTCAAACCACATCCAAGTGTCTGCTAAAGATTGTATATAGTACTTAATCAACTGAGATACAATCTAATGTAGCCTTGTTCTCACACTTGAGGAAAATGTAGCAGATAGTGTCTAAGAAGGGCAATTATTAAACTAATTTCTGTAAACATAACTGAGGTAAAAAGAGGCCTCAGATAAGAATTCACCTCGAAATTAGACAGAAGAGGTTTGGGGCTGTAGATGATGCCGATTGGCTGGGCTGATGTAGATACAGGCTACATGGTGAATCATTCTTGTTTATTAAGCCTGGAAGGGCAATTGAAGACTTTTGGCTCTGGCTTCTACTTTTGTCTATGTGATTGGTTATTTTTAAGCAAAAATTATAGAAACCTGGTCATTATGTGGTCAGTGATGCATTTTAAAGCTCATAGAGGAGATCATGGTCACCTGGACCAGTCACCCTCATTTAATAGATGAAGAAACACAGGCCTGAGGTGCGTGGGCTGGGGCTAATTCCCAGGTCTCTAGACTCCCTGCCCAGTGCTCTTTCTACTGAGCTACTGAAGGACTTGAATAAGCAATATTCAAAAGAAAACATATAAGGGGCAAAACACATTTGAAAAGCTTATATTGAATGCAAATTAAAACCAGAAGATACCATTCTTCCTTGAACAAATTGGCAAAAATACAAGTTTATAACAAGGATTTGGGGGGGGCTTTTTTGGTTTTGTTTTATTTATTTAGTTTTTATTTATTTATATGTTTTTAAAAATCTGGGTCTTTTGGGAAATTGGGCCCTTGAGCACTCAGCTGACTGGTGCCTGAAATTTCACAAACAGAGATCTATTCCTTTGGCTTAAAATGTTGTCCCATCTTAAACATGAAAATAAGTAAAATGTCATGCTTTACCAGTCATTTACACCTCAAAGAAAATGAGTGCCTCAGCTCTTCTGCTGAAACCGGGGGTTTCCCTGAGGTAAAGGGAGAAAGTCAAATGTCTGTAGGTTCCAAGTGCCTTGTGAATGCTAATTTGTTTGTGTGCAAAACTTGGAGAGACAGAGACAAATGGCCTTTCTCACAGTTTACCTAGATGGCTCACTATGATAATAATTTGAGTCCACGATAGGATAATTCCGGAATGTGAGAGTCATTTAAAAACAACTCTCTGAAAAAAAAATTTTTTTTTGATGTCTTTTTCTTTCATTCTTCAGAGGTGGCATTTGGGTTTGGGCTTTATTTGGTAAGCATTCTTTCCTTTGCCTTCTTTAAATTGAATTTGTGGAGAGGTTCTGTTTCTTAGAGATGGTTGCTTGAAGCCAGAGATGCAGGTTGAGGTCCTTGTGTCTAAAAGTTCCCTCCTTACACAAGTCCTGTAGAAGCAAGGCTGTTTGTTAGAGACTCAAGAAGATGCTATGTGGATATTGGCTACTTTTTGTTCACATATCCAAATGGCAAAAATAGGAAAGCAATGAGGCTCCTATCTCAATTCCTTCAGATTTATGACCCTTGATTAATGTTTTCAGACAAACCTCCCCTCATTTCCAGACGGGTCTGAGGCAGTGTGAACTACTGTATTCAACCTGGAGCTCTTGCCTGCAGAGGAGAGATCGCCAAAGGACCAGGGGTTTTGTGGTTTTTTATTTGTTTGTTTAGATTCTTGCATTATGTTATCTTACAGCAAGATAAACCAGCTAAGTTTATTATCATGAGCAACTTTTTCACCTGCGTAATATTTTATAGTTTACAGAGGTCTTTAAAATCTTGTTTCATTTGAGTCTCAATCTTGCAAGCTAGGGAGGAAGGGTCTTGTCAGTTTGCAGATGAGGAAACTAAAAATGAGACACATTTTTTGAAGTTGTTGTTGTTGTTTTTCTGGGTTTTTTTTTTTTTAGGTAATCTCTACGCCCAAAGTGGGGTTTGAACTCATGAGATCAAGAGTCACATGCTCGACCGACTAGGCCAGCCAGG
Organism: Enhydra lutris kenyoni; assembly: GCF_002288905.1. Classification (NCBI taxonomy): domain Eukaryota; kingdom Metazoa; phylum Chordata; class Mammalia; order Carnivora; family Mustelidae; genus Enhydra; species Enhydra lutris. The sequence goes on from NW_019154143.1 coordinate 6,271,878, forward strand.
TGCCCCACAGCCCCCAAAATCCAGACAGTTCTAATTTCAAAGTTACTAAGTAACAGGTAGAACTAAGATTTAAACCCAAGTCTCCTGATTCCAGCCCCTTGTTCCTTCCACTTGACCTTCCATTTTACCGCACTGCCTCTCCATAAAAGCAAAGAGGAAAAAAAAAATCATTCCTCCTTCCAGTTGCGTTGCGTGTCCCCAGCAACTTTATTGCTTGAAATTAATTCCCACCCAAGTGTTCCCCAGCTCTTTTCCCAGAGTCCAAAGGCTGCCGCCTCAGGCGAGTCCCTGAACGTGGCTTCTGTCATCTGCCGCTCTGGTGGAGTCCTCAAGCAGTCCCACTGCCCTCGTACTGGCTCTGCCCTCTGCTTACCACACGGCTGGTGTCACCTGGTCACTGCTGTGACCGCAGCAGCAGAGGTCCCTCGGCACCGAGAAAAGGCCACAGCCAGGATGTGCCTGCCCGGCCTCCTTCCTCACAGGCGCACTAAGCTCTTCCAGGGAGGAAGAGTGATGTGGGAAAGTGCCGTCTCTCTTAGGTCAAAGAAGTTGTTAGCCCTCGACTTTCCCTCTTCACTCTTCCTTTTTGGCTTCAGTGTTGATGATTAAACCGACCTTAGAAGCCGGCGCGTCAGGGGTGGCGGAGCAGCCATCGCGCGGGTCCCTGAGTGTCTGTGAGGAGATGACGTGTCCACCGCTGCGGAGCTCTGTCTTGGGCTGTTCCGTGACACAGAGGTTCTCTGTAGTTTGAATCACCGAATTTTGGGGTCTCCTGTTTACAGATGTTTAGTGTTTGCCTCCACTGTCCTCCCTGTAGCTGTGACGTCTTGACTATTCTTTTCCTGGGTGCTCCATCCCGTCCACAGGAAAGCTCTGTAGCTTCTCCCTGTACCTCAGTACCAGGCTAGAATTTGTCGTGAGGCGTTATGGACAAGTGGGCACAAAGGAGAGAAATCCGTCTGAGGGAGCAGCTAGCAGATACATCTTCAGTGTCCACACCAGCCGCACTCTCTTGCCTTGGGTGTCTACACCTGCACCCCGCAGCAAAAGCACTTTGGGCTTTTATCGATGGAAGAGGGTCGATGGTGGGAATGTCGGTTTCCCACCCACAAAAGGCACAAGCATGTGAGTGTAAAAGACTTGGTTTTTGTTTTTTTTTTTAATTTTTATTTTTTTACATGCAACACTTTGGAAAAAAGAATTGTAATCCCGCCGTTCTACTTAGAAGTGCAGTGAATGGCACTCTGGTTGCCAGACTATTCCTGGTGAGGTCGCCCACCTTTAGCCACTGCCCTCTCTGCTGCGGGTGTGGTGGGTGAATGCGGCCACACGCCTCCCGTTCCCCTCTTCTCCTTCCCCTCCTTTCTGTCATTTAAAGAAAGCATCGCCCTCAGGGCTGAGGACAGCAGGATTTGAAAGGCTTCTTATCTCTTTCAAAGTCAGATCCTCATTCTCACAGTGGTCCACAAAGGCCTTTCATGACTGCCCGTGGTTTTTGAGCTTTTAGACACATGAACCTTCTCTCCCTGTGGAGAAGCACTGGGAACAAGGGTACTTAAGGAACACTGTGAATGAATGTTATCAACCCTGAAGACAGAAATTACTGGGGACGGAAGTTAGGGAGGAGCAGGACAGGTGATGGTGCGATGGTGTCCCCCACCTTAGGAACGGAGTATGGTTGATTGATTTTGCAAGTGTAAGTATATTAAAGGCATAAAGGGAACCAACAGAGGAACTAAATAATGCTGAATCTTTTCAGAGGGGGAGGAAGGTGGCAACAAGGAGTAAAAGTGATCAAAATCCGCAATCGGCAATCAAAACCAAAGTAATAAATACCTAGTTTAATGTCAGTACTTTTTTTTTTTTTTAAGATTTTATTTATTTATTTGACAGACAGAGATCACAAGTAGGCGGAGAGGCAGACGGGGGTGGGGGCCGGGGGGGGGGTGGACGCAGGCTCCCTGCTGAGCAGAGAGCCTGATGCGGGCTCCATCCCAGGACCCTGGGATCATGACCTGAGCTGAAGGCAGAGGCTTTAACCCACTGAGCCACCCAGGCGCCCCTAATATCAGTACTTTAAAGCCAGTGAGTGTTAGCTTTTATGACCATTTCAGAAGCACACTTAACAGAGGGATGCATGTTCTTAACTGTTGTCTCAAGCACTGTGGTATCTTTCTCCAAAGATGGGCCTCCACGCCATAGGCCTCTTCTTATTCCTGCTCCTGGGTGACAGTCCTCTGCCACATGCAATCTGGGCTGACCCAGGACTCACTTTAATAGAAGTGGCAGAGGTGACACCCGTCCATTCTGGGCCTAGACTTTAAGAAGGGCTGGCAGCTTCGGCTTTTGCCTGTTTTGGAGCCCCGAGCAAACATCTGGGAAGTCCTGCTACCCTGTTGGGAGCCTGTTGTGGAGAGACCACATGGAGAGAGAAAGGCCCTGAAATTACCAGGGGACACAGAGAGAGGCCCAGCGCCCCACCTCAGCCTCCCCCAAGCAGGTGCGTGAATGAAGCCATGTTGGCTGTTTCAGTCGCGTCGCTATCTGACAGCGGCAGTGCGAGACACCCCGAATGGGGCCCACAGAAATCCTCACCCCACTGAGCGCTTGCTGACCCACACAAGTGTGAGAGATAATAAAATGGCTGTTGTTTTCGGCCTCAGAGTTTTGGGGTGGTTTGTTATGCAGCAAAAGATAACTGAAACAGGCATGTTTAATCTTCTTCTGTCAGGTCACCCACTTCCTGCTCAAGTTCCAAAATATTAATCCCCAAATTCCAAGAACTGAGGAGAGTGTGGGGCAGGGAGGAGAGAGAGGAGGATGGAGAGGAGAGAGAAGACAGCAGGATGTCTTGTTGCCACACGGGGTGAAGCGGGAGGGAAAAGACCTCTGTGGAAGGGGAGTAAAAGGACTTTTATACCCATGAATGTCAGAATTCAAATTTGGGGTTTTCTGGAGCTGCTATAAAGACCCCACCTCTGTCTTCTCATTTTCTTCCAATCCTTAGTAAAGACTGCTCCCCACAAATTACTTTGTAGAAGTAGAATTTTTTATAAAAATTCAGGGGCTGAATTCATGGTTGGACACTTCCTAGGGAAAAATTCAGAACATGGAGGAGAAGACTTATTCAGTCTCTTCCGCACAGGCGGACTTGGCCTTGGTCCAGTGATTTTCTTTGGGCATCAGACTGCGAGCAAATGTGTCCTGCACTGCTCTTGAATAGAAGATTCTAGAGGCATTTCAAGTTTCCACCAGGCCTTTTGTTTCTGTGCATACCCCATAGAGCACCTGCTCCTTTAGCCTGGCTCCCTAAGTGAGAAGACACATGAACCTGCTCTCAAACCACAGCCTGCCGCTGAGCTGCTGTGGACAAACCACAACCACGGGCCCGTAACATGAGCAGGAAACAAATATTTGTTGTAAGCCGCTAGGATTTTGAGGTTGTTATGCAGCATAATCTAGCAAAAGCAAACAAATATGAAGCCCTAACTCCGGAAGCTTCTAGAGGGGAGAAAAGAAATCTGGTAATTTACAAAGGGTCCAAGTCAGACAACATCAGGCTTAAGATCATCAATGCCAATCAGAAATCTTAGGATCATTACCTTTAGAAGGTATAGTGGGAGCCTGCCTTCAAACCATTCTGACTTTAAAATCTATAACTGATAAAATTATGAAGACAAGGGTGCCTGGGTGGCTCAGTGGGTTAAAGCCTCTGCCTATGGCTCAGGTCACGATTCCAAGGTCCTGGGATCAAGCCCCACATCGGGCTCTCTGCTCAGCTGGGAGCCTGCTTCCCTTCCTCTCTCTGCCTGCCTCTCTGCCTACTTGTGATCTCTCTCTGTCAAATAAATAAATAAAATCTTTAAAAAAGATTATGAAGACATACTGATATGTATAAGAACTTGGAAAGCATATCATCCGTGTGCTTCTTGTGAAATTATATATATGTATGTATACATATGTGTATATATATGTATATAGCATTATAGGTTTTTCTTTTTTTAAGATTTATTTATTTATTTAAGAGAAAGAGAGAGAGAGAGAGGTAGAGAGGGCAGAAATAGAGGGAGAGAGAAAATCTCAGGCAGATTTTCTGCTGAGCACAGAGTCCAACACAGGGCTTGATCTCATGACCTCGAGATCATGACCTGAGCTGAAACCAAGAGTCCAATGCCCAACTGACTGAGCCACCCAGGTGCCCTGGCATTATATTTTATCCTACCAAAGTGAAAAGAAAAAAAAAAACCAAAAACCTCTTTCCTGTAACTGAGGGTAAGGGGAAATAAATGATGGCATAGAGAAATACGTAGATTAATTTGTTTCTGGAGAATTTAGCAAAACACAAAAATTCTAAAAATGTTCTCACCTTTTGAATCAGCAATTTTGTTTGCAGAAATCTATTTGAAGAAAACAAGCATCAATATAGGCAAAAATTTAGCTACTAAGATGTGGCATAAAGCATCACATGTAATAGCAATAATTAGAAACATCCTAATATACATACTAGGCAGGCATTAACTATGATGTTGTAATTTTTAAAAATTATCCCTTTGAAGTAAATACTTTTTGTCTTACAAAATTTTTAAAAGATACAGAAATAAACCTTTTTTTAAACTCTTAATGCTCCAGCCACTGAGTTTCCTCCTTGAAGGTGACTGTTCCAATTTCCCTTTCAATCTTTCCAGAGACATTCTTCCTTGTATATGTAAACATGTATAACTAGATTATGTAATAAATTTTATATGCATATATGTATTTTATAATGGTAGCATACTGCTACTACACTGCTCTGCTCTTGACGTTTTACATTTAATTCTTTTTTTTTTTAATTTTTTATTTCTATTCAGCGTAACAGTATTCATTGTTTTTGCACCACAGCCAGTGCTCCATGCAATCCGTGCCCTCCCCAATACCCACCACCTGGTTCCCCCAACCTCCCACCCCCCACCCCTTCAAAGCCCTCAGATTGTTTTTCAGAGTCCATAGTCTCTCATGGTTCACCTCCCTTCCAGTTTCCCTCAGCTCCCTTCTCCTCTCTGAGATTATTCAATATAAGCATGTGGATTGTGACCTCATTCTTTTAAACAACTACAAAGTATTCCTTTGATATGTGTCCCTTAATTTATCTTAGCCGTTTTGAGAAGAGCACATCAGTAAGGGATTTATAGAAGAGTATTTAATAGCATGCATAGTAGATGTTCATGGTTTACTAAGTGAAAAAACAAATGACCAGCAGATTACAAAGAACTCTAGTAGTCTGCAAGTCAACAGGTCATCTCTTCCAAATGCTTAGGACACAAATACACATATTCACATGAAAGCCTGGCATTTGCCGTTACAAATTCCTGGACTGACTCAACCATTGTGCTCTTTGTCCCAGTGAGTTGGCCTCTGTAACCAGGGAAACAGCCCCAGCTCATAATCTAAAGAAATACTGCAGAGATAGTCCAGCTAAAGATAAGAAACTAGGTACTTGGTGATCGCTCTCTCGCTCCTTTTTTTTTTCCTTGCGGTTTTATGACTTCGACAATCGGTGGTTAGTTCTCATCCACCTTGTCTATAGATTTTTGACAGTGGTGACAGGTACATGAGTAACCAATGTGTGGAGTTCCGTGAATCTTCATCCTCATTATGTTTCCTAGACAACCACACGTGGATACTGTGTAGCACGTTCTTATTCCTTTGACCCAGATACTCTGCTGGTGTCGACACACATACCTGGCATTCCCATCTCCTTTAAGGCAAATTTCCAGATTTCTCTGAGTGCCTGAAGGGTTTGCTTCTTGAAGTCCGCTCCATGATGTACATGTGATTGTCCATGGTATGGTCTCTGGTCCCTACCCCACTGATGGCAGAATGACCCTTCTTCTCTCCACCCTTCTTCTCGGAGCCGTTCTGTGGGGCGCAGTTTGGAGAGACCTGGAGATCTTAACACACTTTTCCTTTCCAGGGCCATTTATGATGCTGGGCGGCACCCAGGTAGAAGCATCCAACTCCAGACTTCCCTGCCGCTTAAGTCAAGCCAGGAGTGGACTTCGCTCACATCTCCTTTCCTCGCTAATAAGCGAGTTAGAAATAGATCAGAGGAAGGGACTAAACCATGAGTGACTAGAGGCCTTTCAGTCTTGTAGGAACTATAAAATCAACACTAACAGAGAAACAGGTTGGAGTCCTGGGATCAGGCCCTCGCTATCTGCCTGCCCTGCCTGGTCTAAGTTTTCCTTTCCACCTCACTCCTGCTGGACGCAGGACCCTCCCTGGGAAGCAAGGACAACAAGGGAGGGGACAGGTTCAGACCCTGACAGTGTGAAAAGTCTGTCATGGCTGGGACCTTATCTCTGCCTCCACAGGGACTGCTCATATTGAAGCAAGTGTACTTTCAACAACAACAAGACAACTTTTTATTTTGGAATAATTCTAGATTCACAGAAAAGTTACAGATATGACTTGTAGTTTCTATATATCCTGACCCAGGTTCCCTTAATGTTAACGTCTTGCATTGCCATGGCATGTCTGTGAAAGCCCAGAAACCAATATTGGTTCGTTACCATTCACTGAATTCCAGATTTTATCTGGGTTACACTAGCTTCTCTACCAGTGTCCTTTTGCTGTTTACCAATGTCCTTTTGCTGTTTTAGTATCCAGTCCGGCTCCCACGTTGCACAGAGTCCTGTCTCCTCTGCTCTGTGACAGTTTCCTAGTCTTTGTCTTTCACAACTTTGACACTTTCATAGAGTATGGTCAGGCATTTCATTGACTCAGCTTTGGATCATTTCATGTTTTTTCTCATGATTACACTGGGGTTATGGGTTGTGGGAAGGATAGTAGAGGTGAAGTACCCTTCTCTTCATCCCAGATTGAGAGTACAGCACATCCTGGTAATGCTAATTTGGATCACATGGGCAGGTGGGGGCTGTGGGCTTCTCCACTGTCAAGTTACTATTTTGTCCCTTTCCATATTCTATTCCTCGGAAGAGTCACCGAGTGTAACCCTCACTCAAGGGGAGTGAAACTGGACTTCACCTCTTGGAGGGAATAGTATTTACATAGGTTATTTGGAACCAGTCAAAGGAAGCTCTGTCCCTCTATCTCCCTTCCTCCCTCATTTATTGATATGTAAATATATAAATATATATATAAATATATATATATATATATATATATATAGACACACACACATATATATACATACATACATACACACACACACACATCCTTTTAGTTAAAAGTAATAGCCTTGTTTAAGTAAAGGGGTTGGGTCAGTACTTATGCTTTTAGCAAAGTTGACTGCCTCTGTGACAGGGAATACAGACCCCTCTAGGGATTCCTAATGAATAAAAGAACAGGGACTCTAAAAAAGACAGTATAATCTCAGCTCTGCCACATATTAGCTATATTAACAAGGGCAAGTTTCTTAATCTCTCAGTTTTTCTTTTTAAAAAATGTACATATTATTTATTAAAAATACTGTGTAGGGGTACCTGGCTGGCTCAGTCGGTAGAGCATGTGATCCTTGATCCTGAGGTTGTTAAGTTCGAGCCCCACGTGGGTGTAGAGATTACTTAAACATAAAATCTTTAAAAAATACTATTTATAGAGGCATTTAATAAGGTAATTTAAATGCATAGCATAAGGTCTAATGAATAGTTAATGCTTAATAAATATTAGTGTTATTTATTACATGATTTGATTTTATTAAGTATATATGTAATATGCATATGGATACACACCTACACAAAGAATCAGTGGTTGATGACTTTCATTTTCTTCTCTCTGCTTGTTTGTACATTTTAAATTTTCTTCCCTTTTTTTTTTAAAGATTTTATTTATTTATTTGACAGACAGAGATCACAAATAGGCAGAGAGGCAGGCAGAGGGAGAGGAAGGGAAGCAGGCTCCCTGCTGAGCAGAGAGCCCGATGATGCGGGATGCAGGGCTCCATCCCAGGACCCTGGGATCATGACCTGAGCTGAAGGCAAAGGCTTTAACCCACTGAGCCACCCAAGTGCCCCTTTTAAATTTTCTATAATAAACATTTGTTTACTTTCCTAGTAAGAGAAAAAAATAATAAAAGTTTCCAGATAAATAACACCTGCCTCTGCCAGAAGTATGGAAAATGACCACGTTCTCATATCACTGCTGGGGAGAAGACTTGCTAAATCTTTTCTGAAGAATGTATTGGCAATAACTAGCAGAAGCACTAAAATTTTGCAGACTGTCTAACTCAGTAATTCCATTTCTAGCTATTTATCAGATGAAGATACTGTACAGAATATATACACAAAGATTTATCCTTATAAATGTTTAGTACATCAATTACAAAAGCAAAAACTGGCAGTAACTAAATCCTATGTATGCATTACAGTCTTGGGTAGCCAAAAGATCATTTTGTAGAAAATTATTTAATAAAATTATTAATATGTTGACAAAATATTTAAGTGACAAAGGGCAAAAATTATGACCAGTACAATTTCATTTTTGTAAAACACACACAAAGTTGTTTAAAAAATATATCTAAGTGGTGACAGTTATTATCTCTGTGTTGTTGGATCATGAGCAACTTCCTATTTTCTTATTTGGGTTTATCTGCATTTTCCAGATTGCTTACAAGGAACCTAAATTATTTTTGGAAATAGAAAAAGCCAATGCTATTTTTAACATGCTCATCATAGACAATTTAGAAACTATAAAATTTTATGTAGAAGGAAGTAAAGTAACAATCTTACCACTTAGGCCTATTACTAATAATGTATTGTATTTCTTTAATTCTTTTATGTAAATGTGTGTATAATCTTTGTTTGCCACCATCCCCCCACCCCCTGCCCAGGTTAGGATCATACCATATGGAATGTTTTATATTGCTTTTTTTTTTTTTTTTTTTTTAAGTAACACCGTATCATAAACATCGCCTTAAGTCTTGAATACTTTTAAAAACAATGTTAAAAAAAAATAGCAAACTAGTGGGGCAAAGGTACAGGAACTGATGTACAAAGATTCATTACAAAGTGCACAAAGCAGTTGCAAAGTCATTAAGGGGTGATCATACAAGATAGTCACCAAGCACATAGTTTTGATTATCTTAGGAGGAGGAATTATGGGGAAATAGTTGGAGGTTTAATATTTTAAAATAATGTGTATATTGTTATCTCTGTAATCGGAAAAATAATACAGATTTTAAAATAAAAACATTTTTAAAGGGCTGTACAATATTCCACTATACCGTAAAATTTCCTGTTGGACATTCAGATTTGTTTCCACCTTTTCATTATATACGTAATGATCATCCTAAGATGATACCTTTGCTTTCAAGCCCTTTCCTGAGCTCTTTATATCCTATGATAAATTTGAAGAAAAATTCCTAGGTCGATTTGTGTGTACTGATCTTAAAGGATTTTGCTTGAAACCTATGCTTATAGATAAATGTATGCCTGTATATAAAGAATAATAGATTTAACTTTCTGTTTCTTAATAGAATTCAGCAAGCCCACTTAGTTTATAGCCTCTGGTTTACTTAGAGAATTTCTCACGGGAAAAATGTACTCTCTTTTGAAATATATTCCAGAGTCTTATTTGAAAACTCCAGTAGAAACTTTGAAAAGTGGCTGAGAATCTACAACAGAGAAATGGAGACAATAGATTGATGTTCTAGATTCATTAAGCTAATGTGATGCAGGCCAATTCACCAAGAGTACTCTGACATGGAATTCATGAGAGACTGTAAAAAATAAATATAAAAAATTTAAAAAGTCATTACTCCATGGTCTTACCCTCTCTGCTATTTTAAAAAGTAAATATAGGGGTGCCTGGGGGGCTTGGTCTGTTAAGTGTCTGACTCTTGATTTTGTCTCAGGTCATGATCTTGGGGTCCTGGTATGGAACCCCCCTCCCCAGTTGAGCTCTTTCTCTCTCTCTCAAGTAAATAAATAATTTTAAAGTATATATAGCCCTACTCTTCTCAAAAAGTAAGTTTTATTGAGGAATAATTCATAGATCATAAAATTTAGCCTTTTAGAGTATAACATTTGATGGTTTTAGTATGCTATTACTGTGCAACCATCGCAATTGTATTTTAGAACATTTTCATCCTTCTTGCTTTTGGAAATTGTTTCCCCATTTTATGTTATAATTATTATATATAGAAGCTGCTTCAAATCCATTATCAAATGAGACAACAAGGAGATACCTGTAGGTAAATAAACTAATAACAGTTTTATTTTTTTTAATTTTTTTTTTATTTGACAGAGATCACAAGTAGGCAGGAGGCAGGCAGAGGGGCTGGGGGGGTGCGGGGGAGGGGGGAAGCAGGCCGAGCAGAGAGCCTGATGCAGGATCTATCCCAGGACCCTGAGATCATGACCTGAGCCAAAGGCAGAGGCTTTAACCCACTGAGCCACCCAGGCGCCCCCTAATAACAATTTTGACTACCCAGTTAATCTGTGTTTAACATTTCTTTGGGGCCTTGAACTTTTTCAAGGCCTTGGTTTTCTCATCTGTAAAATCAGATGTTTGGTGTGCCTCTCATCAAGGACTCTGATTTGCATTCTTTTTGCGTAGCACTCATATGACTTCATATTTCATGATAACTTCTGTCTCATCACTGGTTAGAGCCATGCCTTGCATATGCAGGGGAGGAATACACAGATGCCTTCATTACCAAAATCGGATGAGATGGACCCAAAAGAGACAACAGCTTGTTACAGTTTGGGGCTAGCCAGTTAGCTAAGGACACGTTTCTACATGGTTACTTTAGTTAGGATTGGCCTTAGAGAAATTACAAGTGTCATGATTTAAGAATTTAGTGAAATTTGAAAATGACTCAGTGTAAGGGACCTGGCTTCAGACAACTAATGCTTGCCTTTATTTATTTATTTATTTTTTTAAAGATTTTATTTATTTTTTGGACAGAGACACAGCAAGAGAGGGAACACAAGCAGGGGGAGTGGGAGGGGAGAAGCAGGCTTCCCGCTGAGCAGGGAGCCCGATGAGCGGCCGGATCCCAGGACCCTGGAATCATGACCTGAGCTGAAACGACCAAGCCACCCAGGCATCGCTGTTTGCCACCTTCAAATACAAGAATAAGTGAAAAGTTTGGTGGAAGTTTTCTGAAAATTTTAAAGCCAGCTCGGCCAGTTCCTGGCTACCTCTCTGAACCTGAGATTTCTTACTTGTAAAATGGGGCTAACAGTCCCTATTTGCTCCTGTGTTTGGGAGAGTGTGAGAGAGCAGGGGCGAAGCATCTGGTGTGACATCTGGGGAGGGGCTCACTGTAGTTTAGTTCCCTTGGACCAGTTAATCTACCAAGACCATAAAGGTCATCAGAAAAGAAGTGATGATACATAATGTAAATACATGACACATGTATAAATCAGTGAAATTAAGGATTAATTGAAAAAGCCATGGGGGCACCTGGGTGGCTCCGTTGGCTATCTGCCTTTGGCTCAGGTCCTGATCCCAGGGTCTTGGGATCGAACGTGGCATCAGCCCCCCTGCTCAGAGGGGAGCCTGCTTGTCTCTGTCCCTCTGCTTCTCCCCCACCCACCCTCCTGCTCGGGTTCGCACCCTCTCTCTCTTAAATAAATAAATGATATATTTTTTAAGGTAAAGCTGTTATTTGCCTCTGTAATGCATCAATCATTTGTATTTCAAGTATGATAGCTTCTTTATATTTAGAATATTGATTTAAAATATTTCTTTCCTTTCTACTACATAAGGTTTGAGATTTCTGTTATTACTTAATGTTTCTCTCTTGCTTTGATCCTATCAAATTTCCTAAAATATCCAACTGCTTTGGTCATTATTGCTCCCTTGTGGGTTTAGAAATTCTGAAAATTAAGGGGTGCCTGGCTGGCTCAGTCAGTAGAGCATGTGACTCTTGATCTTGGGGTCGTGAATTCCAGTAGGATGTATTAAAAAAAAACTTTAAAAAAAACCCCTCCAAGTTCTGACAATTAAAAAACAAACGGGCGCCTGGGTGGCTCAGTGGGTTAACCCTTTGCCTTCGGCTCAGGTCGTGATCTCAGGGTCATGGGATCGAGCCCCACATCGGGCTCTCTGCTCAGTAGGGAGCCTGCTTCATCCTCTCTCTCTGCCTGCCTCCCTGCCTACTTGTGATCTCCTTCTCTGTCAAAGAAATAAATAAAATCTTTAAAAACAAAAACACTTTGTAAATTTGTGAAGATAGGGTCTGATGGTTAACAAGTTGAGATAAAATAAAAATACTGTAAAAAATGTTCTAGGATTTTATATACTGAGAGCCCTGGAAGATCTCCTAGCAATGTAACTAAATGGAGTGTTCTTGGGGATCTTGGCCAAAGACTTACTTTAATCCTTAGGAATTGTGCAATTTGAAAATTGGAGTTTCAGTTTCACTTGTACTTAACGGCTGCCTTTCAGCCATACGTATTCCTCCTTGTCGATGTTATTGATCAAAGGGCATGTTGTGCACTTATTGGGCAAAAATGATATGCCTCCTCTTCAGAGCGGCATCCAGCTTATCTATTCATGGTGTGCCCTAATCTGTGGCAACAAGGAGTTTGAGGTGCTTACAAAGGCAAAACAAAACAACACAACAGCAATAACAAAACCAATACCAAGCCCACTGTCGAATCACATAAACGCTCTAATGCCTCCTATATATTTTTGGTTTGCTGAAAAATTGACAGCTGGGCTCTTGCAAAAGCACCTGCTCCGTCAGGATTTTGCGCTCGTCACCACGGAGCTGGCTCTCTGTAGCAGACAGGTTGGAGAAAGGAGACCTTAGAGCAGAGCGGGGAAGGTGGTGGAAGGACACAGGACTAGTCCCTTCCTTGTGCATCAGACAGAGCAGGATCCCTAGCTGGGCTCTGGCTCTGTCCTCACCTCTCTAGTCCGTCTGTGACAGACCTGAGAAAAGGAGGGAGGGAGGACACAGGTACAGGACAAGAGAACGGTGACAGCTGTTTGTCTATATCATTTCACCAGTGATCATAGCCAGAAGGAACCTTAAAAGCACGGAGCTGGCTACTCCTTATTACAGACTGAGGGGCCAGAGAGACACGAGAGAGGAAGCTCAGCACAGAGCAGTTTGCCGCAGCGTTGGCTCTACAGCCCTGCCCACGCTGCTGCTCCTGGCCTGCGAGGCTCTGTAAGAAATGATGGCTGGGAGTGGCACTAGTACATTTTTGAAGCCCACAGTTTGCTGTTGGCCTCTTTTCACCTCCATTTCTTACCCCCTGTGGTGGCCTTTCCTCCCAAGCCCTAAGGAGAGTGGGGGCTCTGATGTTGCCCTCCAGCCACTCAGTAGTGCCACCCACCGCAGCCCACACGCCCATTTTCTAGCTTACTGATAACCAGCAGCTCTTGGGAAAGCTATTCCTTTAAACAAATTCACATAAAAGTCAGAGCTGGAACTTTATCTCCTTAATCTTCTCAGTGGGATTACTCTGGAACCCAGATGGATTTCTTTTTTTTTTTTTTATTTAATTATTTGTCAGAGAGAGAGAGGGGGAGAGAGCAAGCACAGGCAGACAGAATGGCAGGCAGAGGCAGAGGGAGAAGCAGGCTCCCTGATGAGCAAGGAGCCCGATGTGGGACTCGATCCCAGGACGCTGGGATCATGACCTGAGCCGAAGGCAGCTGCTTAACCAACTGAGCCACCCAGGCGTCCCATCCCAGATGGATTTCTAAATGTTAAATATTTAAGTAGAATGAGGAAGAGATTTTTATCTCTTCTAGGCCAGTCAGCCTCTGGGCCGAATTAGTCATGTTCTTGCTCTATTTCAACTGTAAAGGCTCTAGATGCAGGGAAAGGCAAACTTGAAAGGCTCTAGATGCTGGGAAAGGCAAACTGGGGAGTACCAAGGCAAGAGGGAAGAGGTGCTTTGTCCTGGGTTGGAAGTGCTAGGAGCTGTCTAGATCTTAACCCAGAAGAGCTTTCTAGAGTTTGGCGCAACAGTAGCCCTGAGTTACATTATAGAATCTGGATTTGGAAATGGAAGAGGGGACCTCCAGTGGATCCCTTGAAGCCAACTCCTGGCTGAGAACCTGTGATTTAGAGGGAACATTTGATGGAATAGATTTTGGTGAGGGTTTTTTTCTTCTAAATGTGGTCACATTAAAGGAAGAATGAAGAGTATGGCATCTAAAGAGAAGTCAGAAGTCAGTCTCTAAAACAAATGTGTGTGTGTGTGTGTGTGTGTGTGTGTGTGTGTGTGTATTTATTTTAAAGTAAGCTCTACACCCAATGTGGGACTTGAAGTCATGACCCTTAGATCAAGATGCTCTACTGACCAAGCCAGCCAGTTGTCCCTCTAAAACAAATACATTTTAAAGATTTATTTGAATTCAATCTAAGATTATTTTCAAATTGAGTTTATATAAGGTAGTGCTGTTTTACAGGGGGTTCTTATACTTGTAAGATTAAATACAGTATGATGTTCTCTGACCTGAAAATTACAAGTAATAGAAGATTAGCCAAATCCAAGAGGAAGGAAATTGGATAATGGAGCAATTTCTGCTCTTTTCTGGCAGAGCAGAAAGTGATGTGATGGGTGCTTGGTGAAGGAAGAAACGAATGACGTAGGATAGGGATTTAAATCCAAGAAAAAGTAAACGTGTGGCTAGAAAGGAGGATAATTATGAAAGAGGAAGGGAGGAACTGTGGAAGGGTGCTCTTGAGACGGGGATGGTGGCAGGACAAGTGACAAATACGTTTTTCCCCTAGATGCACTTCTGACAGTTTCTCTCCTTTTTTTTCTTCTCACTGCAAGCATTTCTCAAAAATTAAGACTGACTTTTCTCCTCACTCACAGTACTTCCTCACTGCTTCATAAATATAAATTGTTCGTAGGATTTCAATTGCCAAAACACACACATTAAGACTTGTGTCTCTAGCATAAGTGTCTTGCTTTTTTCTCTAGTTGAGTTTCTAATAGCTAATCATGCTGGACAAACATGATATTCAATTTGTTTTGTGTATTCCCATACCTAAAACGCTTTTTCATCAACATATAGTTGTACCTCCCCAGCCAATTTTTCTATCTTTGATGATTCCAGCCCCTCAGGAAATCTCTTGGAGTTATGGTCAGATTATCTCATGGTGCTGATGTTGGTGTCTTCTCTAAGTTTTCTGGTGAGGTCTTAAATTGTGGTTAACCTCATCAGGCTGTTTCTTCTTGGTGGCTGTATATTCCTTTGAGGGCTTGTTTTCTTCTGTGTCTGCCCAGCATTTGATAACTTGATAGTGTTTGCTAGACAATAAGCAAACATTTTAAATAATGTCAATAAATTCAACTGATAGAAAAAAGAAAAACTTGACATTTTGTCTGCTGGAAGATAAGGGTCTTTTCATGTTGGAAATGCAAAAGCCACTACAGGAAGATATGAACGGTTAAGGAGGACGAGTTCTCATACTTTTTTGGGAGGTAACATGGCAACCACTGTATTAAAAAAAAAAAAGTCTAGATTGTTGCCAGAGGGGAGCATGGTGGAAGATGGACAAAACAGGTGAAGGGGATTAAGAAGTATAAATTTCTAGCTACAAAATAAATAAATCAGGGGGATGAAAAGTACAGCATAGGGAATATAGTAATAATATTATAATGACTTTATGGTGACAGCTGGTAATACACTTACTGTGGTGAACATTTCGAACTGTATATAAATGTCAAATCACTGTTATTGTACACCCAAGACTAATATAGTATTGTATGTCAACCATACTTCAATTTAAAAATAATAAGTGAAATAGTCAAACTAAAAAATATTCTATGGATTTCTTTCAAAGGACCACCTATAACTGTAGAAGTTAATACCTTCCCAAAGTTCTAGAGGGTAATAAAAGTAATAATCAATCACTATATATCTTGCTGTCACAAAGCACATTAACATCATCGTTTCATGTAATAGTTTTAACAACCTCAGGTGTTAAGATTCTCATTTCAGGTCAGTGTTATTCTCACTGTAGAGTTGGAGGCACTGATGATCAAAGGTCATGACCTGGAAGTGGCAAAGCCAAAATATGACCTGTGGTCAGATGTCTTTCTGGTTCAGAGAGAGGGAAAATGTGGAAAGACAGTGAAACCAGTCATCCTGAGTCCTCAAAGGTGCTAGAGACCTTTTTGAATGAGGAGACCTTTTCCTGCAATTAGATAAGCCTTTTCCCTAAGAGCAGAGATGATGATCGCTAGCCGAGGTCTGCTGAACCGGAGGGTACATGAGGAGCACTGGTTAAAAACACCTACCAGGACCCAAAACTGATTGATTCTTTTTTGGGGCAAAAGATAGAAAATGAATAGTTTGGCGCCTACCCAGTTGTCTAACACAGACATGAATATTTTTCTTGCAAGAAGAGGGGTAGTTTCCTCTTCTTAAAGTTTCCTCTCCTTGAAAGAGATCAGGTAAATTTCTACCAAGAATGTGTTCATGTATTTTGTAAAATCCAACGTTTGGGTCATTTCTTCATTATGTTGTTTTAGATTTCCTCCACAGGATACACATGTTTTACGAGAAGATGATGTCCTCGTTGGAAGCATAGTAGCTTTGACTAAAATAAATAATATCCAAAGAGAGGGGCCAAAGAGAGAGGGAAGAATGGTTTTCAGATTCCCTACAGTGTATTTATAGTTCTAGGCTAAATAATATCAGATCCCTGCCTTACGTTAAGTGTGCGTATTATTTGAGAACATGCTTCTCAACTTCAGTGATATACAATTGAACAGCATACTCTTTTCAGTCATCCACTGCTACAAAACAAATCACCCCAAAATGTAGTGGCTTAAAACAATTTATTCTCATAATTTTGTGGTTGAGCTGGGCACAGCTGGGCCGTTATGCTGTTCTACTTGACACTTACTTGGCTATATTCGGCTGGTGGCTGCACTGAGTTGGAAGGTCCAAGAAGGCTTTACTGGCCCCTTGGTGCTCCTCTGGTGGCCTCTTTCTCTTCACACCATATCTTGTCATCTGGAGGTCTAGCCTAAGCTGCTTTACAGCATGGTGGCTGGCTTACCCAGAGAGAGAAAGCAGAAGTTGCCAGGCCTTTTAAAGAGACCTAAGCTCCAAAATGGCACAGTGGGACAAGGGCTGCATTCTATTTGTCTCAGGAAGTCACTGGTCACAAGGTAGGGAGGAGGGAGGGAGACTTCACCTCTTGATAAAAGGAATGGCAAAGGGTCATTGCAAAAGGACCGTGGGATGGGAGAAACTTTTGCAGTCAGCACTGGAAAGAATCTTCTGCACTCTTCCAACATAGCACTACTAAAAATACTAACAGCAGAAAGGTTAATTCAAGAGAAAATAAAAGAATTGAAGCATCTTTAACAATGACCTCATTCCGTATTTTACTAATTGTTATTCTCTCTTTTGATCTCTGGTCTAAATTTGGTCTTGAGCCGCTTCAACCTTTGAAACCTACAACAGAAACTACTGTGATGACCTGGAATTGAAGTTGCAAGAAAATTTTGTGTTTTGTAGTTTATGTATTAGGAAGGGCCAGAGAAATATTTTGATGAGTTGGAAGAAAAAGAAACTTAACAACTTCAAAGTAAATGTTCTTGGGGATAAACATCTACTGGGTTGGACTGGAAAAGATTTTCTTAGTTTTTCTGTTTGTGAAAATTGCCAACCTAAGACACAAAAAGGAAGAGGTGCTGTATCAACTGTTCATATAGTCCAACTGGGAGGAAATGAAATAAGTTCTGAAAAAAATTTTTTAAATTTATTTTTAAAGATTATTTGTCAGAGAGAGAGAGAAAGAGAGAGAGAGCACAAGCAGAGGGAGAAGTAGGCAGAGGGAGAAGCAAGTGGGCCCCCCGCCGAACAGGGAGCCTGATGAGGGACTTGATCCCCGGACCCCGGGACCATGACCCAGGCCAAAGGCAGACACTTAACCGACTGAACCACCCAGGCGTCCCACAAGTTCTGAATATGTGAATACGACAGTTTTTCTCATTTAAATACAAAGTATATGGCAATGGACTAAGAGGTGAGTTGAATAGAAATAAGGAGACAGAAATATTTCTAACTTTTATTAAAATAAGCTAAAGAACGTATTCAGGTTAAGTTATATACACAAATATAAGATCACCAAAGTATTTAAGCCCATATTTAGGTTTTATAAATATCTGAAGCTAAATTTTAAAAATATTGTGTATATTTAACATAATAATAACTAAAACTGCTTTGTAGTGAATTGTTTTTATAGTTTAAGTTGCTGTTATGCTAATTATTGTGTGCTAATTAATATTACAGCTACAGTTTCATGTGATTTGTAATAGACCTGCTTCTATACTAATATATTCTAAAATCCTAAGTAGACACAACATCTTCAATGTGACAGTATTGAGAGACATGGTCAGTGACAAGTGTTCACAACAGAAAAGAAAATTTTAACTTTAATAAATACAAGTTGTTTCTACTCCTATTAAGTAGGATAACCAATTCTCAGCTTGAGTAGATTACAGGTTAAATATAAAGTAGACTGAAACTGAGTCTCTGCTACTCAAATATAAAACGAGTATAATTCAGATACATTTGTAGAATTCCCTTAAGTTACCATTTACTGAAAGCATTAAAAGTTTTGTTGAAGTTAGAAATGTCCTCAATGTTCTTTGCCTTAATGGATATCTTAAATTAGTGTTTCACAGCATATGTGTCATTTCCCAGCTAATTAGAGTTAGATTAAAACTTCAAAGAATGATTACATATTACTCTGCATTTTAAAAGCACACCTGTTTTATTTACATTAATTAAAATTTAGTGACAATTAGCTTTAAAATCCACTTTAGTTTATAAAATTTATAAATTTATAAAATGGAACCTCCACTAGACAGTTGTCTGCAAACTACTGTTGAAGTGATAGGACTAGGAGGGAGTGGTTGTGTGTGTGTTTGTGTGAGTGTGAAAGCAAGCAATCGAGGGAGAGATGAGAGACAGGGAGGCAGGGGGAGAGAGAGAGAGAGATCCATCTAGCCCCTGGTTAGATCATAAAACCCAAAATCTATCTTGCTGTTGTTAATGAAAAACAATCTCTGGAAAGCCTCTTCTAATGGGAGTAACGTCCAGCACAGATATGCCATGTGCTTTGGAGAATCACAGAAATCCACAGCTGAATGGGAGCCCTAGAAAACACCTAACTTATCTCTTCTACTTTTCAAATGAGAAAATGAAGGCACAGAACAGTTACACATTGTGACAAGGCTACACGGAGAATTGTAAGCCAGTCAAGAACCTGGTGTCCTAACGCCCAGACCAAATGCTAAGTCTATTATTCCTTAACCTACCACTCATACTTTGTCTTCTACCAGAACAAGAATGAAGTTGTTGAGTTCATGATTTTAATAGAAAACAAACACCCACACTCATACACACTTACATACACCTCCCCCCAAACATTACCTTATTATTGTATGGCATTTTTTTCTTTGTTTTAATTGCATGCATCACAAATTTATATGTAATGCATACATATACATTATAAATCAGAATCTGATTCAGCTAATATCTTATACTGACTCCCCAGTTTTTTCAAGATTTTAAGGTTTGTGCAGTTGTAGGATCATTCCTCTTCTGGTAGTTTGGTAGTATGTTTTAATTAACAAAAAGAGATTTTTGGTCTTTTCGCTGTTGTTGTTGTTGTTGTATTGTTTTGTTTTTTTTTTGTTTTGAGAATTCTGTGCCATTCAGGTTGTTCCAAAACCAGGAATGGAAGTCATTGGTGGTGACAAATGATTAAGAAAATACCATCTTTTTGAAAAACTAGAATTCTATGACAAGTAAGCTAAAGAACCGTAACAAATCTTCAGAGTCGAGAATTTTTTCAAAATAACATTAATTTTCTTAGGTCTTAGAGTTGGGAGATCTTCAGGAGCAATGAGGAGCAGTGATATGGCTGACTGAGAAGGGGGATAATCTGCTCTCTGCTCATCTCTTTCTTTCCTGTTCGAGAACTTTCTTTGCACCCCTTCTTCAGTTATCTCCCTAAGCCAAAGCAGGAAAAGCCTCCTGAATACAACTTTTTAATCATTCAGTCTAGTTAAAATAATCTTCAAAAAGTGAATCCATGGGGCACCTGGGTGGCTCAGTCGGTTAAGCACCTGCCTTCGGCTCAGGTCATGATCCTGGGGTCCTGGGAGTGAGCCCTGCATTGAGCACCCTGCTCAGCGGGGAGCCTGGTTCTCCTTCTCCCTCTGCTGCTCCCCCTGTTTGTGCTCTCTCCCTCTCCCAAATAAATAAAATTTTAAAAACAAAGTGGCCCCCTCGAAGGGCTTTGTGGTTGGGGGCAAATGGAATAAGTGCATCCAAATATCACTAGGACTGAAAGGGAGTTCAAAGGCAGAGTCCCAGCAAATAGCCTTCCAGGGCTGATAAAGGTCTAATGAAATGTCCTTTTCTGTGGTGTTATTTCCTTCTTCCCTGAAGAAGCAGCAGAAGCACAAAGAACTAAAGTCTACATTTTCGGTTCTCTATAAAGTGCTCTAAAAACAAAACAAAAATAACAAAACGAACTGCTTGGAGATTCTCAGGTACAATGTGATAAGTCGGGGGAAATCAGGGTGTGAAGAGATCACGCCCGGGGTGGAGAGAAGGGGTGCATTCAGGTGGTGCCGCTTACCACGATGGCGCAGTATTTGGATGGCAGCAGGAAAGAGCTGTATATAATAAATTTAAAAGCCTGGAAGCTGGCATGGGTGAGACAAGTCACAAGTGAGCCAGAAACCTTACTAGGATGTAAAGGAAACACGTGGTTACAGAATTGTGTGGGCTTCTGTAAAGAGCCTGATAGGGTTCACAGAAGTCAGTACTTAATTTGGGCACTAGATGTTCCAGCACAGCTGTCTTCTGTGTGGCTGAGAAATGCAAGGGAGTTTGTGTGCAGCTCCGAAGTGAGAAACAGGTACTTCAATCAGAGTAGAGTTGCAGGTTGAGGTCTGTGGGCTTGTGTGGTTCAGAGGCCGGTTGCCCAGGGAAAGGGCCAATGTGCAAGTGTTACTCAGATGATTTTCTTCATGGTAAAAGGACTGCAGCAGAGCATTTTCCTAAAGCATTAGATGCTTTCTCCCCCTGCTGCCCCGCCCACCCCGTGATCTCTAAATGATGGATTTGTCTATGGAAAAAAAAATTGAGAGAGAAAAATGCCAGTTTGCGTTAGTTCTTAAATGTAAGCAAAAATAAGGAAAGACAGTCACCCTATCAACCCTTGCCAAAAAGTCCATCGCTGTCTGAAGCATGATTATAAGCAAAATGGGAAGTGGAGTTGTGTGCTGTATTCTGAATTTCTACGTGTGCGTGTGTGTGTTATGTAGATACACAGGAGAGCTGGAGCAGGAGGAGTAGCCTGGCAATGAGAAGGCTTACCTGGTAAAAAAACACTATGAAAGTTAAAAAAAAATGTTTCAGCAAAGTTGCCTTTTGTCTTTTATTTCTCATTTTCCTTGTTCCTGTGGCCTCATTTAATTAAAAATGCGAGAAACATACAAATCTGAAGAGGCACATTCTTGATGATAAGATGACAAGAAGACCACCTTAGAAGCTTATAGTCACACTAAGCGTGTTAAATGGCCAAATAAGCCCACTTAGAACATCATTCCAGTGAGCAGGAAACTATTGTTGAGATACCGTAATTCCTAAGTAAAGAGATGCTCCTCCCAAATTACTGAAGATTCTCTAGAAGTTTCCATGGCCCTGTTTATAGGTGCAATAAACTTTTAGAGGTGAACAGAAGATGGTACTGTGTTTTCCTAAAAACAATTTATGCTTGGTGTAGGTGGGAGATAGCTGGTGTTTCTTGGAATTACGTGTATTTGCAAAATTTAACAACGTTCGGGTAAGCATGCCAGACCCAGGAGCAGAAAAGAGTTAATGCAATAATCTTAATATTTATTGAAACATCACTATTTTGTGCCTTTATGCCAGACAGCGATAGACAACCCCATATTATTTTACATGAGTTCCTTGCTAGCAAACGAAAAGCCCTTTAAACAGACTGCACCATTCTTCCATGTCTAGGATAAAAGGCATCTACTATGTTGTTTCAAAACTTTTAATTATAAACATATATATATATATATATATATATATAGATGGGTACATATGTGTATATGTAGGTGTATCTGTCAGGTTTACTCGAGAAAATATCCCAGTGTAAACTGGGCTCACCTATTGTGGTGTTTTGTTTGTTTGCTTCTTTTTTTTGGTAGGAGACACAAAGAAGGTAACTGAAAGATAATCTTTTTGCTGTTGGAAGCATTTATAAACCTGATCTGATCATGATACACAAGTTTAGGGCTGCACAAGTTCACAGAGGCTATGGATTCAAATGTTTGGAAGTGTATTGACCTTGAACCAAATATTTAGGACATACACCCAACAGGATATATCTAGACACTGAGGTGATCAAGCCAGGAAAAAGAAAAAGAAACCACGATGTTCTAAAGGACAGCATTAGAGTCAGCAGTCAATTATCACAGGGTATTATGTTCTGAGGATGGTAATTCCTCGTAGTTCCTTATTTGCTATGTAAATGTATGGAATTTTCTCTGGCTTGCTTTAAAATTGGAATCATCAATGTCTCATGAGACAGAGAAAGTAGAGTCTTCCCTGGAATCGAGGGATAAACCTACATGACATTTCCAGGTTCCCTTCCTACACCAATATAAAATCCAGCATTACTCAACAGACCTGGTTACAATAACTATGAATTAAAATGCAGAAACATAATGTCATTCCTTATACAAACAATAGTTAGGCAAGCTATTTGGTAATGCTCTAAGACATTATGTAGTCAGGTAAACCAAAATGACATATGTAACTCTTTTCCAAAAATCAACGTACAGGCCCACAAATTCTCTAAATTGCCTCTGGAAGGGCTGCTCTGATGAAATGGAAAATGTCTCCTCCATATGTGCAGTTTCAGACTCTAACATTTAAAGAAAATGTTCTAAAAGATAAAGTTGGCATGTAAAAAGCATGGGCAGAGGAATCAGTAATGATCAGAGCAAAACAATTCTAGAAGGCATCTTAATTTTCATATGGCTCATTTGCATTTGAAACACTGAGAATCCCTATCTCTCTTGTACAAAAATGTGTACATATTAAATTACTTTCCACTTGAAAGAACATTTTCCTAAATGTTTGGAAGATGATCAAATTTTAACTGGAGGACTTGTTTTCTTCCATCAGGTGTGGGGGAGATGTGGCTTCCTGGTATGAGAGGCAACAGTTGATTCTAATAGCAGAACAAGACAAAAATAAGAAAGTAAATGGAAAAGAACTCCTATTTGTATAGTTTGATTTAATGATGGTAAAACAAAAAGGATACATATGATACAAAGATGTCAGAAGAGATCAATTTAAAAATCAAGCAGGGTTACCTTTCCTAAAATTGTGATATGCTGATACTTGAAAATTAGGTTCTATTACTTATTCTAGGATTCTCATGGATATAGTTGATTTATTTCAGAATGTTCTTTTCTGAGTATCTAGTCAGTGTTTAAAAGCTAGATACCCACCAGCTATTAGACAATAATTTCTGAGCATCTACATTCTACCTATCTTAAATTATTAATTTTAGGATATTTGGCAAAACAGTAAAGATTTAATACCTCTTTACTAACAATACTAAACAATATTTAGTGTTAAGGAAATTGTTGGGTTACTCACTCAGAGATCTAGAAGTTGGTATCCAGGGGGGAATTTGAACTCACAAAGTGAAAGCACATTGGATGAAAAGATCTTTTTGAATTTTTAGTTTATTTTCTGATAACGGTAAAACGTTTAGGGAAGAGGCCCATGTTTTGAAAGAAAACCAGAACCTGAAAGACATCCCTGCCTTCCTCTTGGCCTTGCTCTCCAGAGAGTTCACCTGGTGGCGGGAGAGGGTTAGGCATGGTCTCAATGGTGGGGGCTCTAGTAAGTCTTCCTCATGAAGTGGGGACAGGATGCAGTTGACTAAGGACAGATAACATGACCTAAGTTCTGTAAATGAGATTATTTAGGTCTATGCTGCTCTTTGTGCTCCTTTTCCTTTGGGAGAAATAAAGTCCCTGAACTGTATCAGCTGGGCTACCGGGTTTTAAGGAATGGGGAACACAGCTGTGTAAGTCTCCAGACTTACAGGAAGGGCAGCATTCTCCACCCCACCCTCCAGGCCAGGCTGGGAGAACGGCCATTAGGAACCTAGGGGCAGGATGGGGCAGTGCTGCTGTTCACCCTCCCAGGCCGAGCATGGGGAATCTGGTGAGATGTTTCCAAGGGGACAGTGTTTTTACACACAGCTCACCCTGCATTTCGAACAGCTGGCTCAGACTTACTTGAGCAAACCCTAATCTTTTGGTTAAGCAAAGCGCATTGGGTTTGACCTGCAAACACATAACTTAAAACAGTAGAAGATAAAATGGTCTATGTAGTAAAAATTTGAAAATCATCTTAACATGTCATCTTATTAATTTGATCTTTCTCAATAAACTTTGATTTTAATGATCAAAAGGTTGAAAAATAAACCCCTGCTTTCTTCCTTTATGGTAGACATGCTAATAAGAAGATAAATGACCAATAAGTAGATCCAAGGTGGACCCTGAAGCAAACAGAATGGGATGATTGTCCGTCTGCTAACTTGAAAGTTACATTTTTTTTTTTATTAATAAGCAGCGTTCAGCTATTTATTTGGATAATATTTACTGAGTACCTTCTATAGGTCAGACACTGTTTTAGGTGCTGGGACACAAGATAAAAAGTAACACCCAAACCAAAACAAATCTACTTCCATGGGGCTTATGTTTTAATTTCAAAGTTTTTCTGAAACCAAGTAAAGCAATAGTAAACCGAGAAACTGCAGAATCAAGGCTTGTCATATTCATCATGTTGTTCTATGATGTTGATATTGGCTACATTTTAGGATAGAATTTGGTTCTCAGACCTTTGAGTTTCATCTCTTAGTATCTGCCAGAGCTTGTCCTTGGTTTTTGAGGAAAAGCCTAGGGAAGGCAGGCTTAGGTGCCTGCCATCAGTAAGAAGAAGGGAAGAGTTGAGTTTTCTTTATGGTGTGTCTGGAGGCGACAGAGGGTCCTGGAATTCCTTGGTAACATTCAAACTCAGTCCTGCTGTTTTGGGGGGTTTTATTGTATGAAGTTGCTGTATTTTGCGTCCGTGATCTGGCAGGTGAACTATCCAATCAGCATAGCAAAAAGTTGAGCAATACTTTGATTCAAGTATATTTGGAATAAGATTTTGCAACAAATTTGTATATTTTCATAGTTTTTATGGTTTTATTACATCAATCACCAAAATTTATTAAGATAAACAAATACAACTAACCCAGTGCAAAGAAAGGTCTTGGTGTCCATCTAGTCTCACTTTGAAAGGCAGAAAAAGAAAAAAAAAAAGAATAATTTTTATAGCGCTTTAACTTTTGAACAGAGGTACCTGCTGGCGTCTTCTGTTTCTTCCTTCAGTACGTGCTTTTCTTTTAATTTGGTCTTCATGAAAAGAATCAAAGTAGGGGCTCTCCAGGAGTTGGGCACAGGTTAATCTGTCATCAGGATTCATCTTTAGACACTCCTTTGGAAAAAAATAAAGTGTGAAAAGAGCGGCCTGTTTTTGTTTTTTTTTTGTTACTATGACCTGAAACTGAATAACTTGTTAGAACAAATATGAGCTTAGAAAATTTTCAGGTTTGGGGTGCCTGGGTGGCTCAGTGGGTTAAGCCTCTGCCTTCGGCTCAGGTCATGATCTCAGGGTCTTGGGATTGAGCCCCGCATTGGGCTCTCTGCTCAGCAGGGAGCCTGCTTCCCCCTCTCTCTGCCTGCTTCTCTGCCTACTTGTGATCTCTGTCTGTCAAATAAATAAAATCTTAAAAAAAAAGAAAATTTTCAGGTTTGTATATTATCAAGTACTTGAAACTCGTTAATAACTATAATTACTTTTTTTGTTTTTGCCATTCAAAGTCTTGAGGGTGGAATTGAATATTCAATGTCTCTGGAAGGGGGCTACAAGTACAGCAGGTGTTTCTTTCCTTTTTTTTTTTCTTCAAAGACTTGATTTGTCAGAGAGAAAGAGAGAGATACAGAGCACAAGCAGGGGGAGTGGCAGGCAGAGGCAGAAGGAGGAAATGACTCCCTGCTGAGCACGGAGCCTGATATGGGATGTGATCCCAGGACCCTGAGATCATGACCTGAGCCAAAGGCAGATGCTTAACTGAGCCACCCAGGCATCCCATAGATCAGGTGTTTCTACCAATGACATCTTTTCACTACTTGTCAAAGCAAATAGTTTGTGGGACACTTTAAGTGTGATACTGGGTGTGATCCCAGGACCAGCTGCATTAGCATTCTGGAGCAACTTCTTGTAAATGCAGTTCCTGCTCCATCAAAAGCACTGGGGTGGGAGCCCACCAGTCTGCATTTGATAAGCTCTCTGGGTGATTCTGATACCTGCTCAAGTTTGAGAACCACCGGTTTAGGGAGATGGCTAAAGTATCTGTCTTTAAAGTCTTCATAATCGGGGCGCCTGGGTGGCTCCGTGGGTTAAGCCTCTGAGCCTCAGTGGGTTAAGCCTCACTGCTCAGTGGGGAGCCTGCTTCCTCCTCTCTCTGTCTGCCTGCCTCTCTGCTTACTTGTGATCTTTGTCTAATAAATACATAAAACCTTTTAAAAAATTAAAAAAATAAAGTCTTCATAATGAAACAAATCTAAAACCTGGATAATTGGTATATATTTATATAAGAATAACTAGAGGCAAAAAGGAAAAGGTAGCATCATGACCCTTTATATTAGAGACTACTGCAAGCCTCTAGCTTTGCCTCCAAGAGAGGGGAGGACTCTGGCAGCAGCAGGGTTGGTGGAATCCTGTCGCAGAGATTTTCAAGAAGCCCTGATACTCTTTGGCCCGAGAATGGGGCTTTTCCCATGGAGAAAGATCGTGATCCCTAAGGAATTAGAACCGCCTTAGAACATCCAGGCACAGGAGCCCTGAAATTTCTTGCCTTATGACCATAATAGAGAATTAACACTTACAACATAACAGACTTATTTTTGAGGCATTTGGGTGTCCAGATAATTATGCCGACTGTGGCTGCCCCAGCCACGGCTGCCCTGTGGTGTCTGGGCCTCCCTAACCCCAGCTGACAGGTCTCTGAGACCCTTGCGAATGCCACCACCCCTACAGTCTCACCTGCCCCTTAGAGCCATGTCTGATTAGACCTGGTTTTAGGAAACAGTCCTGCTCGGCATACTCAAGTTCACTTGTCCCTCCAGAGCTGCCGCCTGCTCCAAGCAGGTCCCACCCACGCCCATGTTGATGATCCCTACCAGAATTAAGTATAACTGCTACTGGGGTCTGTCTCCTCAAACCCTAACACTGTCGGGACTATAACCAGCACAGAAAGACTTATATTCAAAGATTCTGTGTATAAACTGTGGTAGTCTATTTCTTCATCACTCTGTTCTGGCTTTTGCCTCCATCATTCCACTTAAGTGACTTCTGTTATTCATACCTAGACTTCCATATTCATACATCCAGTGGGTAGATCATGTTCTCATCTCCACAATGTTAGACACTACTGACCACATCCTCCTCCTTGAATCTCCCTTTGGCTTCTTGATGCCTCCCTTTCCTTCTTCTTACCTCGTGACCACCCCTTCTCAAACCAGCCTGTGTTAGTTTACCTTCTTCTTTACAGTGGGTGGGTGGGACTCCTCCAGGCTCAGTCCTAGGTTCTCCTTTCTCCTCTCTGTTTCCAGATAATCTCACTGATTCTTAAGTCTTCAATTACTAAGGTTTATCAGAGACTTCCACATGTATATTTCTAGTCCAGACCTCTCCTTTGAACTCCAGACCCACATATGCTGTGGTCTACTTAACAGTTCTATCTCAAGGGCACTGTTACTGATTGACTTGCGTTCCCACCAAACCATGTTGAAGCCCTAAGCCCCAGAACTGTATCATGTTGACCTTGTTTGGAAATAGGGTCTTTGCAAATGTAAATTGTTAACATGAGATCATACTGGAACAGGTTGGGCCCTAACCCAATGGGATGGTGTTCTTATAAGAGAGAAGGTAGTGCAAAGACAGACACAGAGAAAACACCAGAAGACAGAAGCAGAAGTTGAAGTTCTGCTTTCACAAGCTCAAGAATGTCTGGAGCTACCAGAAGCTGGTAGAGGCCAGGAAGGACCCACCCTGAAGACTTCAGAGAGAGCATCAACACCTATCAACACCTTGGTTTGAGACCTCTAGTTTCCAGAACTGTGAGAATAAATTTCTGTTGCTTGCAGTCACCCAGCTGGTGGTACTTTGTTACAATAGCTCTAGGAAACTGGAACAGATATCTCATGGTTGCGGCCCTCCTCTACTTACTCCCCAGATCTGAATTATAACTAAGTCCTATCAGTTTAATTTCCAATAATTTGTTGAATTCATCAACTTTCTTTAACGGGCTTTCAATCTATTGAAATACAGTCTATTAAATACCTATTGGTTTTTACTTTAAAGAACATTTTTAGATTCTAAAAAGAGGCTGCTAATGCTGAGCTGTTCCATGGGACCTGGGCGAGAATGACCTCCTATTTTGTCAGTTCTAGAAGTAATGAGATGAATTGGGTGGAGTTGAGGCTTCTGAGTTATTGGCTGCCTAGATTAATACCTTTCTATACACCAGGAGGCCGATGAATTTTCAGAGGTGTTCCCTGATCAGAGTGTCCCCAACAAGAGAAAGGTTTTTAAGATGAGGGATAAGAAATTGGAACTGCGGGGGCACCTGGGTGGCTCAGTTGGTTAAGCCTCTACCTTTGGCTCATGGTCATGGTCTCAGGGTCTTGGGATCGAGCCCCGTATCAGGCTCTCTGCTCAGCAGGGAGACTGCTTCCCCCTTTCCCTCTGCCTGCTGCTCTGCCTACTTGTGATCTCTCTCTGTCAAATAAATAAATAAAACCTTAAAAAAAAAAAAGAAAGAAATTGGAACTGCAAAGTACATGTCAAGATCCTTTTCTTGAAACTTCAGATTTCACAGAAAAGCCTTAAAAATATTTCCAGGAGCCTACAGACTTCTTCTCTGGCCAGATTAAACTGAGAGAGTGATAAGATGTTACTGCTATGAAAGCAACTGAGAAATAAATAATACTGTGTCTGCTGTCTCATTTAAAACCTACTAAAAAGAAACACACAAGCTCTGCTGTAGATTGGCTACTCCAAGCCACCACTGGCTTTGGCACTGTCATTGGCTGGCACTTCACCCATTTGAGCAGATGCCTGCATAGATGATGCCCTAGTCCCATGGGATGACTACCTGTTATGGGACCTGGGTCTTATTTGTTATTAAAGATGTCTCAATTGCAATTAGTGAAAGAAAGCCTTTCTTCATCTAGCCTGGAGCAGGAATCTAGGAGATAGGGTGTGACCCATGCAGCAGTGCAACCCCTGATGCACTTAGAGAATCCTTGGGTCTGGTCAGACATTACAGGTATAAATCAAATGGTTGAGTGACAAAACTAGCTTCATCCAGAATTGGGCAGACAAATAAGGCACTTCACCTTTGGAACTAATGACAGGGGGTTTGTCCTAGACCTTGGAGTTTTTCTGCCCTGGAATTGCCTTCCAGGAAGTTTTCTCTGTCCTTGGTTAGAGGAGTAACCAGCAGAAGGTTTGGCCGGCACCTGAGAATGGGTTGGGATTGCAGTGCTGGACAGACAGACACCCTCACCGCAGGAGGTCTTGCTAAAGTGCAGGTGGGTCAGAACGGCCTGTCCAGAACAAGGCTGGGAAACTGGAGTTCTAGGACAGGGCATGCAGAGTGCTGGGTTAAGGTAGGTCAGAGCAGGGAGACAGAGAGAAGGCAGCTGAGGGCCAGTAAAGTTCTGGTAAGTGCTGTCTGAGGGTACAGACGTCAGGCTTTCAGGAGGACTCAGACCAAAGGAATCCAGCACCCTGGATAGCACCTTGGCAGCGACCACCACTAGCACAACGGCTAGTCTACACAATGGACTCTAGGTCATCCAGGTGGCTCTACCTTCTAGATCAGGTAACTTCTGAGCTAGGCTGTGTATCATAATCACCTAGGGGGATGTTTAAAGATACAAATTCCAAGGTCCTATACAGAGATTTTGCTTCTGTAGCTCTTGAGGTTAGATACTGGAATGTATATTTTTGAAAAGCCCATTTTGATGAGTAGTCATTTTGATGAATAATATGGAAACCACTGCTATAGATAGAACTTAATTGGTTGCTAAAAATAGACACTGTTACTGATATCTTCATCTGTATCCCAGTAAGAGCTTTCAGTATCCACAGTGGTTTTAAGAGTCACATCTTCTAGCATGGGACAGTTGGTTAAGCATGAATGGCAGACTAGTCATAGGTGAATTTCTTCTGCTTTTTATTAGAATTTGTGCTTTGTTTGACTATTTCTTTCAGGCCTAGTGAAAGAGCTATATCTGGTGTCTGCATGTTTCTGAGTTTGCCTGGTCTACCAATTTTTTTAAAATAATGATTTTAAAGTTTATTTAACCCAATGTATCTAAAATGTAATCAGTTCAACATGTAATTAATATCATAAAACTTCTGAGTGAAATATTTAATATTCTTTATTATAGCAATTTTCTTAGAAATCTAGTACATCTTCATTCTAATTAGCCATATTTCAAGTGTTCAATAGTAATATATAACTACTGACTACGATATTGGACAGTACTGTTCTAGACCTTCATCCTCATAAATTTACGGACTTAACAGTTAAATTTCTTAATAAATGCAAAAGAAGTAATAGTGTTCATGACAGCAAATGCTAATTTACTCTTCTGTCTTTGACTAGTTTTAATGGATATGTTAGAAAGATTAGTCTTTCACTTACTGATGTTCTTTAACTATAATTATTTTATAGTTCCTTATTATTTTCAGTGACTACTTGGCATTATCTGCCCTGTTGTCAATCCCTCCCAGAGCTACTAGCTACAATTACTACATTTTGCAGGCAGCAATGGTTATAATTGATTCTTAAGTACCTTCATGAAATTCAAAGACATGGGATGAGCATCTGAGAACTTTTCTTCAAGAGTTTCCTAGAAAACAAAATAAAGAATTTCAGTTTACATGACAACAAAGTTATGTTTATTCTGACTATATTAGAAATAAGAACACTTTGGAGAAAGACCTCCCCTAGTAGGTTAGATGATTCCTTTTAAGGACTTTTTAAAAGTTCTATTTTTATATAATTTTACACTATAGTATAAGATTTAAAAGACAAAAACTGGAATTATTTTTTAAATTTCACAATGTCTTGCAATTGATGCTTGGTAAATGTGAGCTCCAAGTGTCCCTGAAATCCTACAACAGTACTTTATTTTATTTTATTTTTTAGAGATTTTATTTATTTGACAGAGAGAGAGAGAGAGCGAGTGAGCAGGGGGAATGACAAGCAGAGGGAGAGGGAGAAGCCGGTTTGGAGTTTTGATTTTGGATACAATGAAGATCATTTTGTAGAATGACTTTCCACTTGAAAATATCCATTACCAAGAAATTGTTTTTATGGACTTGAGCTTTGTTTTATAAGCCAAAAAAATCGAGAATGCATGTTTTCAAAATAAAGAAGACTACAGTAAGTACTGTTAAACAGTAGATAATTACTTCAGGGAAAGGTACTGAGTATTTTGACTAAAAGGATCAAGGTATTTTTGTAAGGAACTAAATATATCTCCACTTCAAATTTAACATTAAGTTAATCTTTGACTAGATAGGGCAAGTAGATTTTTAAAGCATTCTCTTGGTTAATTTATGCTGTTTTATACAACTTCTTTGATCTGTGTCAATGTGCTAGAAGGAAGACAGGAGCCAAAAGTAGAGATACTTAAAAAAAAATACCCCTTTAAAGAAAGTTGCAACACAAATAATAAAATATCCAAGATTGAGCAGTTTACCATGTCTTCTGGCTCAGGAATACTGATGCCATGGAAAAACTGGTTACTTTTGAAGATAGATTGATGTCTTGGGATTAGTTTTCCTGCAAAATACAAACCATGTAACTCATGACAAATTTAATAAAAATGAAAATGTTTAAAAGATTAACTTCTGAAGTCCAGATATACAAGAAATACTGAGCCTGATCATTACTTCCAGATTTGGGAGGAGCAAGTCACTGCAAAAACGAGGCTCCTCAGGGAAGGGGCGATCCTCCCATGCAACTCTCTTTGCCATGTGTGGCTCGGTCTGCCACTCAGCTCCCGCCAGAAGATGAGGCAAGAAGACCGTGCTGAGGGCTTTACAACAGATCTCATAACTATCTCACAGTAGTTGCTATTTTTAATGAGCGAAATGAGGCTTAGAAGTTCAATAACCTGTTAAAGTCACATGGTCATTAAGGGACAGATGCAGGATTCAAACTCAGGTCTGTCTCATGTCTGCTTAATGTAAATTTCCACAGTCCTTTTCAGCAATCAGTCAAACAATATATACTTAACATGTGGCCTGTGGTGATCCTCTACCCTACATTTTTCATGCTGTAGAATTCTCGGAAAGAATGTGTTGGAACCAAACAGGGACCAGCATCAGACCAAAGAGCAGGGCTTCCATTGCCCAGGAGTTGGGCTGTCAGGATAGGCTTGGGGCAGGGATTAATAAATACCATTGGGTGTGTAAATGTATCACTTTCCTTGTGTCCGTGCTGCTTCGTGTAAAGCTGCAGCCAACCTTCTGGGTCACATCCTCTTTCAACTGCCCACGGATGCTGACACATGGTGGAAGCTTATGGAAGGGGCCCTTGAGTCCTATTCCTTGAGTCCTATTCCTGCTCTGCATCTAACTTTTATATGACTTCAAGCCAATCATGGAAGCTCCCTGAGCCTCAGTTTCCTCACTTGTAACATAGGCACAATTAAAAATATTATAATCCTTAATGGGTTTTTCTTAAGACTGGGAGAGATTAAGTGTGTGAAAGTAATTTATAAATTCTTAAGTGCTGTACAAAGTAGCAGAGTTGAGAAGTTGCAACAGAGACAGTATAGCCTACAAAAACTAAAATATTTATCATTGGGCCCTTTGTAGAAGGTCTGTTGACTCCTGCTCTAGAGTAAAGGGGGGAAAGCCCTCCTTTGCAGTGGGCAGAAATGACATTTGATCAAATATCTCTTTGAGTCTGCTCTATGCACATGACTCCTATCCTTGTCCCTGTCTTAGCCTGACATGGAAAGTAAGTGGATAGTTATTCCAAGGCTAATTGACTTGACTCGAAAAGGCACCTGAGAGCCACTCGCTGAGCAGAATCATGACTCCACATGGAGAAAATGGTTGGGTTCTGGCAACAACCCAGCACAAGCAACCGAGTAGCACTTAGGAGAAGCAAGAAGGCTCTTGTTCGGTACAGTGACGTCCTATCTCTCTAACAATTGAGCAGCTCTGTAAGCCATAAAATGCAACACCTACCCAGTGTTCTGATGATCAGATAAAGCTGGTCCACATCTGATTTTCCAGGCCAGAGTGGCTGGCCTGTCAGAAGCTCTGCAAAAACACAGCCAGCGGCCCATACGTCCACGGAGGAACCGTACTGCGTGTCTCCCACAAGAAGTTCCGGAGCTCGGTACCACCGTGTCGCCACGTAATCAGTGTAGGCATCTCCTGGAACTGCAAATGCGTCAGTCAGATCAGGTGGGTCACATTCCTGTGACATGTGGAGCAGGTCAGGCATTCAGGCAAGCTTCAGTAACTCCAAGGCCACAACACTCCTCACTCTGGAGGCAGCAAAGGCCCAACTGCCCAAATACTTCCACTGTGCGCTCAGACTGTCAGCTCAACTCCCAAGGGTGCCTCGGCTTAGTGAACACATGTGTTGGCCCACCCAGAGGGGGGGGCAGGAGTGAGGGTTTCTGTAGTGTAACCTCAGGTTGAAGCCAACTTCCAGGTGCACTGTGAAGCCCCCTGTGTCTGTCCTGCCAGAGTAGTGGTTGTGTACACCTACCTTGCAGTGGGTTTTTGCCTCCCATACAGTTCTAGATTCAGGGAGGAATAATGATTTGTTCCCTTTTCCCTTTGGTTCCCAACCCCCACCCCCCCCACCAGTGTGGAATGACTTCCTTTATCTTAGCACTGTCTCTGAAGGCTCTCCAGAATTTTCCGCTTAGTCTTCTAGTCTTATGAACCCCACAGGGTTTTCCTGACGTCTCTGGGACACAGTAATGTCTGCCTCCAAGGAACCACCTCACCCTCGCTTTTGTACTTCATTGTGAACCATCTTGTATTGTATTTTGTTTCTTTTACTTCAGATTATAAGTGCATGAAGAGCAGAAATGCATCTTATAATTCTTTTCCTTTGTGAGGCAAAGCACATAAACATGACATCCAGTGAATTCGACTGGAATGGAGTGGAATGGAATTGCAGAGCGAATTAAGGTACTGGGTAAAAGGTAAAAGTGAACTTTTCCTCTTTGAATAATCACAGTGTCACATTTAGCATCTGTTCAATATCTAAAACAAGTAAGAGTTTGTATCATTTCATAATCATCTGAACTGGATAGGTAAGTGAAAAATTCCTACTTACTCAGAATTCGTGCAAACCCAAAGTCACAGATCTTGATTATTCCTTGCTTAGTTATTAGAATATTTTCAGGTTTTACATCTCTGTGAATACACTGTAAGATAATATTTGATTATTTCTCTGGGTCATCAAATTACAAAGATAATAAACATTAAATATTAGTTTAGATGATAAACACAGCTTGTGAGATAAAGATGCTTTTCCTTCATCTTTCTAGAAAAACTTTAATTGGCAAATTTTCACTTGTAAATCTTATCCCACCAAAAGAAAAAAGTCAGAATGCTGCTATATAAGTGAAGGAATTGAAATTATAATTGTTGGATAAGAAAACTTTTTTTTTTTTAAGAAGGCCGTGTCATGCAATTATTTCTTCCACATTTTATGGGCTCTACTTAAGCTGCAAGAAGTAAAACTCTAGATGAGATTAGACTCAGTGTACCTCTGATAAGAACTGCCACCCAGGAATCCCAATTCAGGTTGAATAAGTATTACAGATTTGAGAAATTGGAAAAACATTTGTATGATAACAAAAAAAATGCTTAAAAAATCGACTTATAACTAGAGTGACCATATTATTTATTGCTCAAATTGGGATATGTGAAAGGAGCTCTGCTAGTTAATTACGCAGGGGCAACAGGACCACACCACAACTGTCCTGGGTAAGCTGGGAGGTATGGTCACCTACTGCTCAAGAGACGCTGAGGCTTCCGCATCAGGGGACAAGGACCACTGCTACTTCCTCAGCAGTGAGCTAAGCTGGGAGCATTAGCAGCTCTCCTGAGAGATGACTACACAGCGCTGTCGGCCGGGGTCCCTCCTGGGAGAGCAGGACACCCCCGTGAGGCATTCTCCCCTCACAGAGGCTCCCACTATTCCTCTGCAGGCAGGGACCTCACAATGTGCTGCACTGCTGTAAAGGCCCTGAATGGAACACGTGCTCCTTGCTGGACGTGCGAGGGCCACGCTAGGGTAAGGCAGGCTGTGTGAGCCTCACTCTTTGTTCTTCCAGAAGTGGCCGCTTCATGGTGTGGAGGCCCTCCAAGAACACAACTCAGGCCCTATTCTTCAGCACTTTATCTTTCCAGTTCTTCCCCCTCCCAGACAAGCAAAGCGACAAAACAGATGGTGCTCAGCCCTCATCTAGAGCTCTGTCCTTTCCACAGTCCTTGCGCGTGAATTCCTTCATTCCTGCCACTACCTTGTGACGGCAGGTGGCCACTGACAGGGTCTCTGGATTGAGTGTCACAGTAACCGGCTCCTTTTGCCTCACTCCTCTGTATTCTGTCAGTCCCTTTATATATTCCTGCCACATTGACAATTCTGAAGTAATTTTTCTTTGCTTCTGTGGTAGCTATCTGGGAAGAGAAAAGGCTGAGTCCCAAATTCATTTTAGGTCACAAAAATGGCAGTGGTAGTAGAAGCTTGTTCCTAGTTAGTCTCAGTTATTGTCAACTATCTCATAATTGGTATGACCAACAGAAGAAACGTCTAGGCCTCTTTAAAGTCCTAAGGCCTTAGATACTGATTTTTAAAAAATACACCGCTGTAGCATAAACCAACATAGTTTTGAGGTCCTGCCTTTTAAGCAACACATTTACGAAACTCGGATGAACACTTCTGAGTCCTAGTGACAACAGTGACAATAGCCGGTGACTTACTAGGAATGGGTTATGTCCCAAGAGAGTTTGCATCAAATTCTAAAATTTCTGGACTACATGTGCCATTATCAAGGAAATAGACTTAAATCGACACTAGTCTTTTGGCCTATTTAAATACAATTTTTGGATCTAATGCAAATCCATGTGAAATTTTTAGCAATTTATTTTCCACCAAAAAACCCACAAAGTCAAATCAAGTACTGATGTTTCCCAAGGAAACAGAAAAATTACTGGTGTAGGTACAGGTAAGAGAAGCTACTGATAGAGGGGAAGAGGATACTGAAGAAAGCTAAAGAGGGCAAAACTGCCTGGAACAGTAGGAAGTCAAGCACGGAGAACGGCAGACGCTTAGTCATACCGCATTCGCTTTCTCTGCTGCCAAGCTGTGCTCAGTGCGCACTCACGGTGCCTCTGGCAATCAGCTTGCTTTACACCAAAGACCAAAAAACCTGCAAGTCAGTGTGACAGAAGCAGGTTTGTTTTTTTTTTTTTAATTTTTAAAATAACTTGGGTTGCATACACAGCATTTAGAAAATATTGTTCAAGTTGGGTTATTTTGGCTAATGTGTAATCTCATATTTAATGGCTCGCAAGTCAATAAGAAGAGGTTGACCCTCAACTTTAAGAAATTCCAGAACTTTCACAAATTGCTTCTTGTACAACCTGATCAAATAATAGTTTTCTTTTCTTTTTTAAAGATTTTACTTTTAAAGTAATCTCTACACCCCACGTGGGGCTCGAACTTACGACCCCAAGATCAGGAATCGCACACTCCACCAACTGAGCCAGCCAGACACTCCTAAATAATAGTTTTCTATTATCTCAGAAGGTTGTCCTCTTTGAGCTTTAGAGATGGATACCGATACAGCAGTGAGGAAAAGGACTTCCTTCTTCACAACCAGAACATTAGTATTAACCAGATAATGATGGATGTTGCAGCCTGATACGCACATCCTGGAAGTCACTGCAATTTTGTCATTTTGAGAGGAAGTTCTTTTTGTCTCATATATCAGGTATACACAAATCCACGAGTTCATAATGACACTAAATGGGTCACTTTAGTTAACTCATTCTAGCAATGTTAGAGGGTAAGAAAGAACAAAAAGAAAGAACTGGACTTTCTTAAGTCCAGTGCTTCTCAAATATAATAAGCATATGAATCTCTTGGAGATCTTGTTAAAATGCAGATTCTGATTCAGTAGATCTAGTGTGGGCCTGAGGTTCTGCATTTCTAATGAGCTTCCAGGTGGTCTCTATTAATAAGACCTTAATCCCTTATTACTTTAACCTTCCTTGTCTTGGTTAGGATCACCACTCTGGAGAGAATAAGGTAGTCATGGTCTCCATAGGTTGAAAGCTGTGAATTTTCAGCAACGCCATTGGGGCAGATTGCCTTTTCTATTGAGAATATCATGAGGGTTCCTTTAAAAATAAGGAGAGGATAAAGATTTTAGATGTAGTGTTGTAACAGCTTTCATCTGACCTAAATTTTTTCCTTTGCATGCACTTTAGGCTAACCATAGCATAACCAGAGTTCAGAAATAATTCCCATGTTGGAGGAGGGAAGTTCATCTGAAAAATTATCCTTTTTTTAATAGAGGTCATGGATTATCAACGGGAGGCTTTAAAACTTAAGATACAGAACCTGTTGTTCTGAGGAGAGAAATGATGGCAGTTGCATTGAGCTCTAATAATGTTTGGGTCTGGTGGGAATAGTAAGTCACAACTAGTAGGTAAGTTGTATGACTCATTCATTCATTCATCCAGTTATTCAATAAATATTTATATAAAAAGATCCATGCTAGGTGTTGAGGAGATACAAAGAGAAATCAGCACAGACACTGCATTCAAGTGTATAACCCAGTACAGAGGAAAGTGTCTGACTACAGAGATAAAGGACAAACACTTATGGTATACAGAATTTCAAAAAATAATTTTAATTACCCATAAGACTCCTACAAGAACCTTAGGTAAGCTTTAATACTTCTGATAACATGGTAGAAAGAAACAGAGATGTGGTTTAATTAATTTTTAAAAAGATTTTATTTACTTATTTGAAAGGGAGAGAGAGTGAGAGAGCACAAGCAGCGGAGCAGCAGAGGGAGAGGGAGAAGCAGGCTTTCTGCTGAGTGGGGAGCCTGATGCAGAGCTCAATCCCAGGTCCCCGGGATCATGACCTGAGCTGAAGGCAGGCGCTTAACTGACTGAGCCACCCAGGTGCCCTGAGATGTGGTTTTTTTTTTTTTAAAGATTTCATTTATTTATTTGACAGAGAGAGATCACAAGTAGACTGAGAGGCAGGCAGAGAGAGAGAGAGAGGGAAGCAGACACCCTGCTGAGCAGGGAGCCCGATGCGGGACTCGATCCCAGGACCCTGAGATCATGACCTGAGCCGAAGGCAGCGGCCCAATCCATTGAACCACCCAGGTGCCCCAGAGATGTGGTTTTAATTCAGTGTCATCTTTAGTATGTATTTGAAAGCATTTGCATCATGAAGACCAGGCTTATGTATCTTGTGAACAAAATATTTTTTATTTTTATTTTTTTTAAGTAGGCTCCACGTCCAGCATTGAGCCCAATGCGGGGCTTGAACTAACCACCCTGAGGTTAAGACCTGGGCTGAGATCAAGAGTCTGATGTTTAACCGAATGAGCCACCCAGGTGCCCCAGCTCAATACTTTACTAATAGAAAATGTAAGCTTTTGATTGTTCCTAACAAACTCTTCATTGACTTTCTTAAAACTAAGGGAAGCTTCCTCTAAGTATTGAAATTTATTTCCATGATTTTGCATTCTTTTCCAGCAATCCTAGACTATGATAGACATTCTGCTGGCATCAAAACTGACCATATTGGTAGCCTGTATCCCTGCCCAGGTACTGCCTCTCTCTAGGCACCAACTCAAAAGGTCTAGAGTTATTTTTTAAAAACTATCATTATAGCAATGATTCCCCAGAAACCAACTTAAAGAAGCTCCCATTGGCCCAAGATGGGACAATTTGAACATCAGAGAGAACCATGATTGCAAAGGATTGAAATACATCAAATGTATAAGATCTATAAATTTGTAATGATGCTTACATTCCTCTAAAACCTTCATTGTTCACTCTTGGAGGCTGCTAAGATACGAACTTATCATTCTGAATAGTATATTTTACAGTATATTTTACAGTCCATCAGGGTGGGTTCTTCTCCATAGAATTAAAATTAATAAATGCAGAAGAGATAATAGAATTTGAAAATCACCGTCTTTTAACCCTAATGAAATACTAGATACAGGCAGTCATCATCAATGAAGGCTAAAGTCATCAAGTAAAAAGGTTGACCAGGAAATTCATAGTGGAGAGGATCAAACTAATAGCTCTTAAACCCACTACTCTATTTCAAGATGATCAAAAGTGAGACAAGCTGACATATGCCTCATGATGTTGACGCAAGAAGACATGTACAGCATTACATATGAAATATTCTTGTCTGAAAAACTGAACCCGAAATGATCAAGTCTCTAGACACGAAGACTAATTTACTGGAAATACAGGTGAAAGAACAAGTTAAATAACACATACAAAACAATCAGCTGCAATGATTTCTAGAACACAGTAGTATCCAAAGTGTGTTTCTTGGACCAGCAGCTTCAGTATTAACTGGGCAAATGTTAGAAATGCAAATTCTTGGGGCCCTACCCTGGACCTATGGAATTAGAAACTCTGCGGGTGGGCCCAGCAAACCGTATCTTAATGAGACCTCCAGGGGTGTTGATGCATGATCAAGTTTGAGAACAATGGATCTAAAAAACTAATGCTAAATATATATATATTTTAAAGGATAGAGGAAGGGGGCCTGTTGGAGAATAAAAGACTCAAAAAACATAAAAACAAAATCAAACCAAGTGCCATGGGCAGAAGGAACACTGAGTTCACACAAGCTTCTAATTCATAAGGAATATTTGGTTTTCAGGGAAATTGGAAAAAAAAAAAAAAGCCATGGATTACGTTTCTCATATTTTGTGACTTTCTTCCTTTCCCTCCATCTTTAGCTCTTTAAGGTGATCCCTGAGCTATTTAGAAGAAAAGAAGACATTAACAAATATGTTGGAAAATGTTACTTACGTTATGTTTATGACAGAAATTAAGAGCTTGAAGTGTTTGCCATAATACACTTTTGATCACTCCATCAGCAACTCTGGGGGAAAGAAAATTAAAAAGGAAATAAAAACTCCTAAGAAGGGGAGCCAGGAACAGGAGCTGGGCACAGAAATGCAGTGGGTGAGGGCCTGCAGTGGCCAACAAACACGGTGCAAAGGGTGCTGGGGATATTTTTTTTGCACGTGTTCATGGAAGTTGGTTTACTGTGTTTTCATTATAGATACATAATTTTCTTTTGTAATTAGAAAATTTTAGATATCTGTAGAAATAGTATATGCTTATCACAAAAATCCAAACAGTCTTGCAAAGTAAAGGAGTAGAAAGTGTTGACTCAGAACTTGTTACCCCAAACTTTCTCTTCAGGCAGGCACCTCTGTTTCTTTCCCTCTCTCTGTCTCTCTCTGCATTTATTACTTTTTTTCCTCTGCATTTACTTTTTAACTTCAATTTATTTTTAGAGAGGGGGAGAGGGAGAGAGAGCATCTTAAGCAGGCTCCATGCCCAGTGCAAAGGCCAGTGTGGGGCTCGATTTCACGACCCTGAGATCATGACCTGAGCCGAAAGAGTCAGATGCTTAACAGATTGAGCCACACAGATGTTCCTTTAATTTTAAATAAATGCATTCATATGGCTCAAAATTTAGAGTATAAATTTAAAATTTAAAGAGTATATCCATGAAGAACTGTCTCTCACAGCTGGCTAGTCACACATTTCATTCTCTGCAACTTCCCCCTCCTCTTTCAGGAAGCATATATATGTGTAGAGGTATAAGTACTAATGCGTTTACGTCTATTTCGTGGTCTCATTACAGGGATGTGTCATAATCTACTTAGTTAGTTCCCACTGGTGAACAATTAGGTTGACTCAATTTCGTTCCTAGAAACAAAATATGTATAATCATCCATCTTACTACAGTTGTGCCATTATCTTTTTAAGGCAAGTTCTAGAAGTGGGATTTCTAGGACCAATGGTAGGCACATGTTGAATTTTGATCCTGCAGATGTGACCTTCAGATAGACCTAAAACCTGGTTTTTCAGGGAGGAAGGCATACTTAAAGACTGACTTCCAGCAATTTGGAAACACACTCGAGTATGTACTGCAGTTGTGTAAGTTTCTTACACCTGTTGAGCAGGCAGGTGCGCAGCCGGGGAGGCCAGGGAGAACCCGTGTCCCATGAGAATGAGAGGCTGGGTGCTTCTTGTTCCTGCAGGATCTTGGAAATACTGGAAGGTATTTTTCACTGGGGAATTGGAGATCTGGGCAATTCACATTTGTCTGGGAGTAGTCTACTTGGTGTCACCATCTCTATAAATTATAGCAATTACATTCCCTTTAACTTTCCCTTGATGCCTTTCCATGGCTCACATCACTGTCCCATGATGGCACCTTCAGTTGCATATTGCCCACCGAACCTCTGTGCGTTCAAGTCCCTATCTCCTCACTGTCTTGCCGACATCTGGTTTTACCATTGTTGTTCGTCAGACTGTGGTTAAAATAAAAAGATAGCTCATTTTGGTTTTCGTTGACATTTCACTATTAGCGACTTTTGTTTTCACATGATTATTGGACATGACATGTCTTCTTTTGAGTATTTCGTGTTCATGGTCTTTATGTCTTTCTTGACTGGGGTCTGTTTACCCTTTTTAAAACTGATTCATGAAGACTCATTATATACCAGAGTCTGCATATGTGCTGCACATATTTTTACCCACGCGTTGTTTTTCAACTGTGTTTGTGGGGATGGGGTGGCTGTTTGTATAGTTTCGAAAATCTGAAACACAAGATGTCTTTTGCTAAGTGTCTACTGTAAGAATTTTTTAATTAAAAAGTTTCAAATGATCTAATATTCCAAACATAGCCATCACTCGGCCTTAATGTTTTATCATATTTGGAAATTTAAATCATATGTTTAGATCGCTTTTTAAAAATTAAACTCATCCTGCAGGTGATGCTGGTCTCATAGAGGCGTGGGACAGCCTGTGTGTGACTTGGGCATCGAACCAGATACAATACCTCACTGTGCAAATCTGCAGTACTTGCTGAGAAACAACAACAGTGTGTGGAAGGATTTTCCTCAGGGCAGTTTTCTGACTTCAGGTCACAGTTATGGCGGCACAGTCCTGATATCCTGTGGTCTGGTGGCAGCCCTCTGACTCCAGCTCTTCTTCTTCTTCTTTTTTTTTTTTTTTTAAAGATTTTATTTATTTATTTGTCAGGGACAGAGGGAGAGAGAGCGAGCGAGCACAGGCAGACAGAAAGGCAGGCAGAGGCAGAGGGAGAAGCAGGCTCCCCGCCGAGCAAGGAGCCCGATGTGGGACTCGATCCCAGGACACTGGGATCATGACCTGAGCCAAAGGCAGCCGCTCAACCAACTGAGCCACCCAGGCGTCCCTGACTCCAGCTCTTCTAATTATTAAGTATTACTAATATTGTGAAAGCCCCAAATTCTCAATATTAAATCTCTTTCTGCTAGAAGTGTCTAGAGCCATTTCTATTTCCTGCACTGAATTCTTTTTTTTTTTTTAAGGCTGTTTGTTTTAATTTAATTAATTTATTTATTTGACAGAGAGAGAAAGACAGATAGAGAGCACAAGCAGAGGGAGTG
The DNA here is from genome assembly GCF_002288905.1 of Enhydra lutris kenyoni. Lineage (NCBI taxonomy): Eukaryota > Metazoa > Chordata > Mammalia > Carnivora > Mustelidae > Enhydra > Enhydra lutris. The sequence goes on from NW_019154143.1 coordinate 6,314,774, forward strand.
GCAGAGGCAGAGGGAGAAGCAGGCTCCCTACTGAGAAGGGAGCCCAATACGGGACTCAAAACCAAGACTTCGGGATCCTGACCTGAGCTGAAGGCAGAGGCTTAACTGACTGAGCCACCCAGGCGCCCCTACCTGAATTCTGATAAACCTGATCTTTCTCCCCTCTTTGCCTAGCCATGCCACAGACAACATTGCTTTAATGTTTTTATAAGAAAAAGATGAGTATAGCCATTTTGAGCCCTATGAGGCAGAGTTCAAATCCCAGCTGTGCTGCTTCCAAGTTTTAGAACCTTGGGTAAGTTATTTGTGCCTGCAGTTTTCCTCATGTGTACAGATGGAACAATGCCACATAAGTTCATTAAGACTATCTCCTGAGAGGGGCACCTGGGTGGCTCAGTGGGTTAGGCCTCTGCCTTCAGCTCAGGTCATGGTCCCAGGATCCTGGGATCGAACCCCACATCGGGCTCCCTGCTTAGTGGGGAGCCTGCTTTCCCCCTCTCTCTGCCTGCCTCTCTGCCTAGTTGTGATCTCTCTCTGTCAAATAAATAAAATATTAAAAAAAAAAAAGACTATCTCCTGAGAGTCTGGGTTTTCATATCTCCATAGGTTTAGGAAATGAGGGTCTGAGATCAGGTGAGGCCAGTGGATGGGCCTGAAGGACGAGAAGACCCCCATGAGAATGGCAAAAGCCCCAAGGTGAGAAAGAACGGGTATGTGGGAGCAACAGTTAGGAGGCCAGTGTGGCCAAAGCATGAGTGAAGAGGTTGGTGAGGCTGGCAGGGCCCAAACCATGGAGGGCCTTACAGATCTGGGTAGGTAGTCTAAAGGAAAGTCATTGAAAGGACTCAAGAAGACAAGTGGCAGAATATGGAGAGTGGATTTCTGCACGCTGAGTGGAGACAGGACGGTTTATGAGGCAGCTGACTTAACAATGCAGGTGAGATGTGGTGATGTTGGTTAGAGCGGTGGTGGTGGAGGGAAGGGAAATGGATTTCAGGTCTTGCAAGAGCCTGCAAGCGAAACACGAGCCCGATTCATGTAGACATGGAATGCTGGGGGGGATCCAAGCACTGCAGGAACGGGGGGATCAAGTCCTGGAATCAGGAAACGAGTTAGGGTGAGGGTTCAGAGACTGGTGGAACTGAAGTTTCTATGTTAATAACATCGATTTGGACATGAACGAATGCTGTAGCAAAGTCCTGAACTCTTGCTGTGGAAGAGAAACATTTGCTTCGTGGCATCTCCCGGGATGAGTCACGGCTCTGCTCGGAACAGAAGAGCTCCGATTCCCAGAAGACAGGTTCCATCACAGGCAACACAACATCTGTACAAAATACCGTCTACAAACACATACCACCGATCTTATAAAGAAAAGATAGTTATCGGAGAGAAGACAGATTCGCACAGGGCTCATTCCAGAAAGATAGAGGATTGCAACACGTTTCAGCCACAGGCAGCAGGTTTCAAAGTGTTTTGGGGTGAAATAAAAGCTTCAGAAGAAGTCAGCCGCCCCTCAGTGTTCAAGTATTAGACGCTGGGTGAGGGCAGAGACAAATACTGCAAGGAGCAGTGAAGGCCTGAGAGCAAACACTAGATGTCCTGGCGCAAGACGAAGGAGGGGGTCACGATGGGGGAATTCAGACCGGACTGCTCAGGGGCTGTGCTCTGTCACTTGGAGGGATGCTGCTGCTGCCATCAGGACTCCTCATCTTTGCCTTAATTCGTTTATGACTTCACCATGGGAAAACCTGATGTCCACTGTCCATACCCCAGACAAAATGAGTCCTCAGTAAACTCTTGCTATCTGAGACTACAAGCCAACCTTGTCTCAGGTCTGCCAGCCCCTTCACGTGGTCACTTGGGTTAACCTCCTTCCCTTCTGTCCCCTCCCGTCTTCCCACAGATATTCCTCCCCAGCCCCACTGGTTTCCGTTCCCTGAGCAGGCCCGGCCTGTTTACGCCTCCAGATCTTTGTGTTTATTGTTCCTTCTCCTCCCCTCCCGAGGCATTCTCTGACCCCTCCCTGTGCCTTCCTTCATTTCAGGGCTCAGTTCAGGGACTCTGTCTTGTTCACTAGTGTAGCTCTGGGGTCGAGGGTGGTACCTGGTATCTAGTAGCTACTTCACTAAGCGCGTTTCTCTGGCACTCTCGGAAATTATAAACTAGCACCCTGTCATAAATCCCTTTCTGCTTAAGCCAGTTGGAGTGAATTCTCCTGTGGAATCCTGAACCGTTCAGAATGCGATACCAGAAGTGGATGTGGGCCAGGAACTAAGGCCTTGGGGATTGGGGATTGGCTATCTGATTTAATCACTAACTACCATTAGGGACTCAACTAGCTGGTAGATAGGCACCCAGAGATGAACTAGTTGTTAAATCATCTGTCATCATCTGGAGTAAAATGCCTACTCAAGGCAAGCCTGTCACTGAATGTGACAGAACAATATGGGAAACATAAATAATACAAGAAAAGTAGGGCGGGTTGGCTCTAACTTAATGAAAATTTAAGAAGGACAGGGTTAGGGCTCTAATATCTTTGTTCAACACACAGTTAGGAAAACGAAAGTTTCAATGCTCGCCGTAAAAGAACCCGTTATTGCTTGTATCTATAGGACTCACTTCATGGACCTATAAGAATAACGTGAAATGACTGAAGAATCAAACACGGAGAATAATCCTGCAGGGTGCTAAGTGACAACACAAATTTAACTTATGTGAGGTTAATTAATTTCTCAGTTAATTAACTGAGAAAGAGCTGCCTATACCTCAAGAATTGAAATGTGACCCTCGGGAGTGTTCATGAAACTGAGAGCACCCCAGCTCCCACCAACCATCCCGTCTCAGGCAAACCAGTCCCCCAACTCGAATGATGAGGCTGGTTTTGCCTTGATGAGAACTTTCTAATGCTCTCACTTGAGTAGCTGTGCCGCACGGGGATTCTTCTCAGACCTTGAGAGGTCTCCAAACCTTAACTAAAGTCATAGTCCAGCATGTCTCAGGGGGCCTGCTACAAAGTCAAACAGAGGAAAAGGTTTACACGGCAAAAAGGACTCTGAGATGCTGCTAATTTACAATGGGGAATGCCTGTGAGCATGGATTTCACTGACGTAGGACCAGAGAGGAAGAAATAGAGTTCAGCCTGGGCCGATTGTAACACTATGGGTGCACTTCCTAGAGATTCCAGTTTCACCAGACTACCTGGAGCAGCTAGCAATGAGTCGAGCTGATTGCTAAACTGGTGATTGAAACTTGACTAATGGTTGCCGATGGCAATTGAAGTTGAACGCCAGAAATTCATTAGTAAAATGAGGAGGAGGAGATCCAAAGATCCGAGGCGATATGAGCGTTGGAGAGGATTTTTTGTACGCATCAAGCTCACCTACCTCCCAGCTGTGCCTCCTCAAGGTCCTCACAGCGTCAAGCCCTGCTCTTCCCCAGACGCGTAGTATGGCTTTTGGTTTTCTAGTTTGGTAAAGAAAACGCAGCACAGCAGCCCCTTCCACTGGGCTCTTCCTACCATGGTAGCTTTCATTCCTTGGCCCAGAGCCAGCTGGCTCTTCTTCCATCTGCTGGTGTATCTCTCTCAACTATCCAGTTAGGAAAGGGGGAAATAATCTCAAGGATGGATTTGTGGACCTACTAGGACTTCGGTGAGGTGGATTTGAGTCAAGATTTCATTCACCACCACACTTCCTGCTTCCTGCTCCCCATTACCCCCAAACTGACCTCAGTGGCTTTTAAGGTCATTGGTGACTGGTTTTACCTCAGAGCCTGGCCATTAATTCCTGAAAGATAGGCTATTTTTCTTTTCCCAGCACGTGTTCTGGTGAATGGCTGCAGAGTACTTTGGGGCAGGCTCAGAGGAAGAATTAAGTGCGGATGTGTGATGTTATTGCCGGTCCACTCCTCAAGGAAAGCCATCTTCCCTTAAGTCACAAGGCCCGGGTTCTGTGAACTGCCTATTGTGGTGACACAAGTTAAGCCTCTAGTTACTAGTTTTTATAGAAAAATAGAACCTTAGTGATCTGCCCATCTGTTTTGGTTCGAGAGAACGTATAATCAATTAAACCATTTTGATCATCACTATGGCTCTGTTGCCTGTCACCGCAATTCTCAAAATGAAGAACTACCACTTGGCCTCTGTCATCCAGGGATCCCATGATCCCCACTGAAATCAGGAAGCCATTTCAAAGAAAGGATAATCTGGGACGTGCTGCTTGTGCAACCCTCACTAATGTACTTCTCAGTACTCATGATTCACGGCCATCTTTCCACCAAACCACACCCTGTCTTACGGGAAATTTTCTATGAACAGTTAACTGGGAGAGAAATTCAAACCTTTTATATGTCAATTATACCTCAATAAAGCTAAAATTAAGCTGAAGTCTGACTTATGGGTGTGTATAACATGCTCCTATCAGCCAGAAGTGGAGTGGACAGCTGAAGTTTGGTAAACCTGTTAGTTTTATAACGCTATAATCGCTTATAATTGTTTCTTTGTATTTCTGGTTCCTCATTAGATCCTAAGCTTCTTGAAGGAGGGATTATTCCATTATACATAGTGCAACGGGAAGGAAAATCCTTCCTCCGGCAGGGAGGCAGTTTCTGTCACATTACTAATTAACTTACCCTTTGTACTTACTGTAGGACTCAGAGGGTCTTAGAGAATGGGAATAGATCATTTTAAGTTTAATCAGGTGATGCCAATTTCGGCTGCTGCACATACATGCAGTTTCTTTGCTTGAGCAAATCCAACACAGTGTCAGTACTCAGCACTCAGCTGTTGATCTAACAAGTGCTTTTCTTCTCTATCCAAAAAGTAGAGGACACCAAAGGTTTCATCGGGCAGGTAGCAGTACACTTCCACCATCTTGGTGTTAAATCAGATCTTCTGAATGAGATAATTGAGTCCTCGGGTCTCTTGATCTTCAGCTCACCACCCCACAGCTCATCCCACATGTCCTCTAGGTTGATTGTCTCATATCTCACACCAGTGTTTGCTCCAAACTGTGAATTTACCCCCAATAAACAAAGGGCTCAAATAGGGTTGGTATGTATGCAGTCTGGTTGTTTACCTCAGTTTGCTATTCGCAGGGTTTACACTCTCTTGGCTATTATTCAAGTAGGTTTTAGGAAGGGAGTGGAGGCAGGTGGATGTTCTAAATTAATCACTGTTATATGGAAGTACCTGGCATTTCATAAAAAGGGTGGCATGTTCTGCACTGTTCCTAGTTGTATTCCCCTATGTAAATCCAAGTCTCAGGTGGGCCAAAAGCACATGTATACACTTATAAGACTAAAAATACACTTACACACTTTTAAGACTCAAAAAGAGTGAAAAGTGGGTAGTTCAGAGATCCCTGTGGGGGCGCCTGGCTGGCTCAGGTGGAAGAGTGTGAGACTCTTGGTCTCAGGGTCATGAGTTTGAGCCTCATGTTGGGAATAGAGATTACTTAAAAAATAAAACTTAAAAAGAGACAGAGAGGGGAAGAGAGACAGAGAGAGAGAATCCTTGCTGCTAAATACATCCTGAAGGAAAGGTTGTTACTTTTCCAATAGCATTTGCTCACTTTGAATCTCTGTGTTTGGTAATTCTCATATTTCATACTTTTTCATTATTATTGTATTTCATGCTGATCTGCAATCAGTGATCATGACTCGCTGAAAGTTCAGATGATAGCATTTTTAGAGCAATATGATATTTTTAAATTAAGGTATATACTTTTTTTTAGATGTAACGCTATCGTACACTTAATAGACTACCATATAGTGTAAACAACTTTTACATGCACTAGGAAACCAAAAAATTTGACTCCCTTTATTGCAATATTTGTTTTATTGCAGTGATCTGAAACCAAATCTGCGATATCTCCAAGGTAAGCCTGTACACAAGTTAGCCTCGAAATGTATTATGATTTGTATCTGCAGTTGATTTGTTTTCCTAATGTTTTCACTCTAGGTTAATATTTGTTTCCCTCTGAGCACATCCTAACTAAGATGGGAGGGGATAGCCAGAAGATGCATCTTGGTAGAAAGAGAAGTGTGCTTCAGATCTGAAATTTGCTACAGTTAATTTCACATATAATGAAATCGAGTAGCCATACAGAGCTTCAGTTTCCAGATTACTTACCCTTTGGGGTTTCTTTCCAGCTCGTTTAAAAGTGTGTGATCACAGTATTCAAAAACTAAATGCATTTTCCTTTTTCTTCTGAACACCTCAATGAGGTTCACAAGGTTTGGGTGTTTTAATTGCTGCAAAGGAATTGAAATAAAAGTTCAGTGATTTGTTTTTCCTGATAGTTTTTCCTCAGATCCCTACAGTTTAAACAACAGAAGGCCTTGTTTATCATTCTCTGTGCATCTCTTGTGGATAATTTTATTATAGTTACTCACAAGAGAAACTACTCTTAGTAAGAATCATAGACACTTAAGGTTGAAAAAAAAAGGAGACATTTTTCTTCTTCTCCTTCTAATGTACCTGTAACAGATGGTAATTAAACTGCTTGAATCTCTCCGGAGACAGCAAGTAAAGCACACAACATAAAATATAGGCACTGATACCATAAATACTTTATGGATTTAGTGAAAATTCTAAATATCCAAGTCATAAAGGAACCTGGATAAAAAACTGAGGAGATGGAGTTATTGAGTAAAAGGCTATAAAAATTATCAATCCCCATTTAGCCTGCATATTGCCACGGATTTAATATAAATGTCAAGAGGTTTAAACAGAGTCTGGATTTTAGTGTTGGCTCTCAGAAATACTAGATCCCAACTTCCAAATCTGATTAAATTGCCTATTGAGTCCCTACAGTATATTTTTAATTTGTTTATATTTTCAGCTCTGTTGTCTGATTCTATTGTTTTCTCTTATGCTTAGATTTCTTTTATGTATTAAATTCTATCTCAAGATGAAACATTTCACAGGCAGCCTCCGTTTAATGTTGTAAACCAGAGGAAAAATTCTAATTATGTAAGATAACCTACCATAGAGTAACTATATAATTTACCATCCTATTAGGGTACGGAGTATTAGACAAGACTGTCCCAGGCAAACAGGGATATAGTCACCCTGCCTAAGTCTAGGGTGACCATACAATTTAGCATACAAACCAGGAGGCTTTCGAAAGAGGGTGCTAATTAGACTGGACTCTGGGACAAAAGCTATAAGCCAGGATATCTGATCACTCCCACTTATATATAACTCACTTTCCCTGTTTTTTCCCTGGTGTATTAGATACATCACTTTTCAAACCCTATACTACTTACTCAGGGGGGATATCTATATAGAGGGAACACAGTATTTTGCATATAGTGAGAGCTGCATAAATATTTTGCAGGCCCAAGACTGATAGCATCCTTTACTTTAGTATCTGTAAACATGGTGTGAGGGGGAAAAAATTACCTTGCGACTATGTGCTCAACAGTTTGGGTAAAAGGACTCTATTACATATTAAAAATATGCCTAGAGCACAAAATCGATTTGCCGAGAGCAGAAACGCAAAATGGAGGAAACAGTTCACACAGGTAAGCCAGGGGCTTTGTGCTACACTGAAAACCACACGACGGAAGTGAAACAGTGTCTTTACCAGGAGAGCTCAGGATTCGTAGATGCTAGCCTGGTCAAATCTGTCTTTGGGTAGATAAGCAATTTGTATCCCCTTTGCAAACGAAATCAACTTAGCCCAGAGAAAGAGTGCCTTATATAAGTAAAGCAGGTAATAAGGAGGACAGAAATCAAATCACATTTAAATAAATAATAGGAGGATGTGAGGAAGGTTAGGTAAATCTATCACGGAAGGAGTCTGCTCAGGGCCTGCAGCGTGTAACATATCAAAGCTGGCAAGAGGTACGTTAAGAGAACCATCACCAGGCACCAAGCTGAAGTGGAATCTGGCTACTTTTTACCTTAATGTCCATTCTTACATTTGGGCATTGTGACCCGGGAGGTACTTCCTGAGCGTTAACCTTCCTTGCAGTCTTGAAGAGGAGGGAGGTGGTGGACAAAAATCATTGCTAGTATTGGAAAACAACGCACAGCGCGTTCAGACACACCCTGTAGCTTAGCGCTGGGACAGAGTTGGCTGGCTAACCAGCGCCCTCTGCGGGCTGTGAGGTAACAGCGGACCGGTTTTCATGATGGATGTGCTCTTGAAAACCCCATGTATACTAACTTATATTTTAAACTACTATTAGTTTGAGGAAACCTACTGCAAATAATACTTAGAAGGACAGATAATATGATCATTATTATCTTCCCCTAAAAACCGATTTCTGGGGTTTTCCTAAAAAAAGATGACCCACGTCGAAAGTAAATGTCAGCTGTGTGTTCTTGAGGAAATCACACTTTTATTATTTAGAGTGTGGTCTACCAGCACCTTCTTTGCCATCGGGCAGTTTGCTGGAAATGCCATATCTCAGGCTGACCATGGACCTTTGACTCAGAATCTGCGTTTTAGCAAAGTCCCCTGGGGAATTCCCACATTAATTCTCCACATTAATGTTTGAGAAGTGCTGTCTGTGCCTCACTTTCTTCTCTGATAAGATAAGGATGCTGGATGAGAAGCATCCCCAGTTCTTTTATGGGTCTAAACAGAAGAGTTCTAGGATAGGAAAGCATTTACATTGAAGACCTACAAATGTTACATGTCAAATCCTTTCAGAGTAAAAACAACTTTAGGGGTACCTACTGGGTTGACTCAGTCTGTAGAGACTGTGATTTGATCTCTGGGTCCTGAGTTCAAGCCTCACATTGGGCATAGAGCTTACTTAAAACAAAACAAAACAACTAACAAAATCGTTGTGGAAAATGTGTATACATAGATGGGGGAGATACTTAATATGCCTAAGAACCAGTGGAGAGCAGGAAGGACCACTCCATCTCGATGCCTACAGGGGCACCGGTACAGTCCTGTGGGCTCCTGTGCCAGGAGATGTTCTTCTAGTTGCTGGTTTGTGGGGAGAAGGATCTGGGAGGGGGATGGGCAGAGAAAGGCCAAGGAAGGGGACAGGGAGGGCAAACACTGGGCTGAAGGACTTAGGACAGTGAATATTTACCAACCAGAATAGAGGTACTTCAATATCAGAACTGCCAAGTCCAAAGTAATAATCAATTTATTTTCCATAGTTGCTGATACCAAGAAATTTAAGTCCAATGAGAAAAAAAATCACTTTAAAATTCATTGAAATTGTAATTTTGGCATACATAGGTCTTCCAGTACCATGATGTTATAGATATACAGAGAAAGTCAACCTACCTTCAACATCCGTATTTCTCTTAGTGCTATTTTCTTAACAACTGGATCATCCTCAGATTCCACAAACTTTTTAATAGCTACCACTTGTCCAGAGGTTTTGTTTCTGCACTTGAATACAACGCCATAGGACCCTTCTCCAATCTTGGCTAATTTTTCATACTTTTCCATTATAGTTGACAGGACTTAAATTACTGTATTGACTGACTTGCAGCACAATGTTACACCTGGAAAATAAGATGACTCAGCTTAGTTAAGTGATCAAGGACAATGTTCTCACAGTCTTGTCGTACATGAAACCGATTTACTCAGGGTGCCAAAGGCTTATTTCCATCAATTACTTTTAAATATACCCAAAAAACATTTGAACATTATTTTGGGAATTTGGTCGGCTTAATGTGGTTCTTCCAGCTACTGCAAAGATTTCACATATTTCTTATAATAGGTCTGCATTTACCTCAGTTGAATTAAAGGATTTGTGGAAAGAAACCTTGTCTAGTCTATTTTCATTATCCTCAAGTAAATGATTAAAATATGGTGCTGTAAAATCCAGCTAAGGAACATCTCATACTCTCACATTCAGTGTTTATCTTTTCCTTCCTCACCCCTGGGATTTGGAGAACTAGAAAGACCTGAGAACAAGACACATACAAAGTACTATACTTCCCCCTGGTGGAGAGACGGAGGAGTGAATGTGGACTGTAGAACAAAGCAGCCATTACAAAGAGTAACATCTTTTTAGCTCATCATTTATTGCTCTTAGCTTTTACATGTATGAAAGAACAGATCCTTAAATTTCCCAAAGAAAATAAAAAGCACAAAAAAAGAAGACAGGTTTCTCTAATTTTTCATGAATGCTTTCTTTCATCTAGATTTCCATGGAAATATTTAATTTTTCTGTCCTGCCTCACCCACTCATGAATTATGTGGCGATCGGATTGCATATTAAATAACAAATAAGGCCAACATTATTAACTAAATGAGTCTAGGAACTAAAAATACTTAACTAACATTGTCCTATGAAAATTACATCTTATCTGTACAACTATTCTATGAAGCAAGTACTATTTTTTTTTCATTTTTAAAAGTTTAATCATTTGACTAGTACAGTAGATATGTGGCAGCCTAATGCTGTTTGAGCATTACATTTGCAGGTGGTAAAGTCCAACCTCTTAACATAGCTCTTTCCCACTAAGGCAGTGAATGGTCATACTCTATAAAAATTAATAATGCCATCTGCAAGGAGCTCCTTGGTCTTGAAATTTATTTTAACTACATGCCTAATTGTCATTAACCACTGTTACATATCATTTGTTAGACGTTGTCCCTGGAAGTTCCCATTCATACCATGCTACAGTCCTAAACACACTGTGTTCCCTCCCTACTTCCTTAACTTCAAGAAAAATGGCTTCTCTGACAATGTCAATGAACACTTGTATTCTGAAATTCTCATTTAACTTAGTAGGTTCCTCAGCCATCTGTCCAAAGCATCTTATTTCAATTCCTATTTTAACATTAGATCTTTATTATATTATAACCATTGAAAAGGGTTTAGCAATCCATCTGTCTTCTTTTTCTCCTCATTTCCATTACTAGCATTGTCCTTTAGGAACATCTCTGTTGGCAATCCCATCGTGTTGCTTGGTGCTCCCACCTGCCCAAGTGGTAGTAGATAAGCTTATTTGGCAGAGACAACAAAGGGTTGAAAGAGTGGGGCTTCAGAGTTAGGGCTTTCTGAGTTTGAGATCTCTTGTGTTGAATAGTCACATGATCTTGGGCAAAGGTCAAATAAGAGCTGAGCCTTACTTTCCTGATTTGCAGAACAGACCTCAGGGCCAGGATTTTAGTGAGGTGAGTGAGGCATTCCCTTCAGGTGCAAAATTGAAGGGGGCATCAAAAACTCTGTAAGCAAGTACTATTTTTATTCAATTATGTGGATGAGAAAATCAAGGCAAAATGAAGCTAATACGGAGTTCAAACCCAGGCAGTCAGATTCCAGAGATGCCAACTTGAATCATTATGCTATGCTGCCTCTCAGTTAATTCAAAAGAATGCACAATCCGGGTCTTAGTAAAAATGTCAAGTGAAAGAGTTGACCACTTTTTAAATTTCTCATGTTTCAAATGAGTACCCTTTTCTTTTTTTTTCCTTTCCTTCACTAACATCTTTTCCATCTGTAGATTGTCTCAATGAGAAAGAAATCATCTACACTCACTTGCCACCACAGGAATACACAACTGAGAAAAGTGTTTGCCTGGGTAAATGACTATTACTAAACTATTCTACAATGCTATATATATTTTTTTTTGTAAATTTTATTCTCTCTCTTATGAAAGGGAGAAAACGGAAGCATACACACTTTAAAAACATGGAAAATTCATCACAGATTAAGTTCTGAAAACTCTATTAGTTATACTGAATTGTTACATAGATATTATTCTCTTAAATGTATTTAGATACAAACATGTATATATTCGTTCTTTAGCCTAGTTTTAAGTGACAGGGAAGAAAACAGTAGAAATTAGGAATTTGCTTTAGAAAGTTATTGGTATAAATCTTTGTGGATTTATTAATTTAACCAGCTTGATAAGCCCTACGGTTACTGGAATAAACTATGAATATACCAAAAAGCTTAATTATGATATTTAAGTCTGTACTACTTTATTTCCCTATAGGTAGATGATTTGATCTATTGATCTAAGATTTTCTTTTTTTTCCCCAAGTGGCTTATTAGTGATTGAGTTCTCAGAATAATAATTAGATCTCTCACAGTCATATCAACCAAACTTCTGAATATGATGAAACAAAGCACCAGAAAATAGTACTTTATCTGGAAACATCTAAATAGTACCTGTTTTCTGAAGCCCTTATATATTCCTGGAAGATGACTGTGAGCATGCAGGCAGGAATTAGACCAAGGCAGAAATTCCTCAAAGGGATTAATGGATCTAATCGCAGCTTACTAGGGACTCTACCAGAGTAAGAAGCAGTAATTCCTAATATCTTACCTGAGGTACAGACCAACTATCTGTTTGATGACTATCTCTACACAAATAGAATCATCTCAAAATCCATTTGTTTTAAATTGCCTTCTTTCTTATCCTCTACCCCTACTCAAAGTTCTCAAACCTGTTCCACATTATACCTAAATGGCTTGTGAAGATGTATATGTTGGAGAACTTTGAGAGAGCTGAGGATAATGGCAGCTGTCTAAATCAAATCTTTTCACATAGCTTTCTCAAAGCTGTAGAAATCAACCAGAACAATAAAACCAGATAAATGCAATGCTTGCAAAATAACAGGAAGACAGAGGAATTTAAAAACTTAAGTAGAAAAGTAAACTCCAAATTCTGGAAGAGATCTCTCTTAAGGTTCCACTATAAGCCTTTGCAAAGAGCAGATACAGGAATGGGTGGGATCTGGAAAAACTGTAAAGAAGAGAGAAGAGGAAACGAAGGGCCCAAGATAGACTTAAAATCATTCTCCCTCCATCCCCTGAAGAGAAAATACATCACAAGTGTAAAAATATTAAGTGTGTCCTGGTAGATCAGAGCATTTGCCATCAGGAAGGGATGTAAAAGTCATGGAAACTGAGGGAGCATCAGTTAGCGGGACACTAATCTTGATCAAGAGGGAAAGGAGAGGCTTATCCGATCTCTGTCAGAGACTGGATAGGAAAGGAAAGGAAAGGAAAAAGAAGCAAGAGGGATATCCGATCTCTGTCAGAGACTTATCCGACCTCTGTCAGAGACTGGATAGGAAAGGAAAGGAAAAAGAAGCAAGAGGGATAAATTTGTGCCACTGCAAGACAAAAGAGAACCCCAAAACTGAAGGACATGCAAATCTCTTTACCACTAAGATAAAAAAAAAGAAAGAAAGTGTGCCACTCATTAAAGAAGCTGTACTTTGTTACAGTGACAGAAAGGACTTTCTTAAGCTAGGATTACTGTCAATTATTACAGGACAAAATCTGCCTAGGAAATTATAAAATAGAGAAAAGCAGTCTCCAAATAAATCTACTATTAGAAGAAAATAGAAATGAGAATTGGACATTTTCATTGATAAAAATCATTCCCAAAAAACCTAACAATGAAGCAGAAGAAAACTAACACAATACTCCAAACTGATTTAAATATCTTCTAACATTCATTCGGAAATATGAAAAGCCACTTTTTTTTTTTTTTAAAGATTTTATTTTTTGAGAGAGAAACAGGGAGAGAAAGCACAAGTGGCTGGGAAGCAGGGGGAGAGGAAGAATCAGGTTCCGTGGTGCTCAATCCCAGGACCCAGGAATTATGGCCTGAGCTGAAGGCAGAGCTTACCTGACTGAGCCACACAGATGCTCCATGAGAAGCCACTTTGAATCAGAAATTCAAATAAGACTAGAAGTAAACCAAACCAAAAAAAAAAAAAAAAAAAAGAGAGAGAGAGAGAGAGAAAAAGAAAAAGAAAAAAAAGAGTTGATTGAACTTAGGAAAGAAAGAGAAGAAAAAGACAAAATAAGGGACAAAGTAAGAGACGAAAGATCTAAAAGACAGAAGAGACAAAGACAAAGTAAGAGAGTTTAGAGAGAAAGTGTTTGAAATGGAAGACAGGCAAAGAAGACCCGACATATGTATCTAGAGTCTCTGAAGAAAACAAAACAGTGGAACAGAACCAATAGTTGAAACTATAAACTATGAAATTTCTCTGGCAACAAAATAAGATCAGATTATACATACTGAAAAGGCCCATCAGTAGTTGGGAAAATGGAATCAGAACAATCAACTCAAAGATGTATTTGAATAAAACTATAAAAGAAAATACTCTCATAGCCTGTAGGCACAAAGACTAAACTGAAAGTAGGAAAATGAGGGTGACATCAAACTTGTCAAGAGAATATACCATGCCACAGAAAAATATAGCAGCCTTTTGAAGAAATTCAAGAGAAGAAAGTGAAAGCCAGGATTTTACATTCAACCAAGCTGTCCTTCAAGTACCAAAGTCATAGATACAGTTTAAATATGCAGGACCTCCAGGAATACTGTATTCATGAACCTTCTCAAAGAATCTACAAGGTGATAACTTTCAACCAAGAGCTGATTGGGAAAACTTCAGGAAGAGATTTACAGTAAGCGTTTAACATACTTCATTGAAGGCTATAGCAAAGGTGAGGACAAGGGTGGAAGAATAACATATAAATGTTAGAAATGTTTCTATATGTTAGAAATGTTATGTTTCTACACTGTTACACACTACTGCTGACAGTGTAGAAAGTAATGCAATTAAAAATATGTTTAAGAAATGGAAGGGGAAAGAAGAAAGCAGAATAAACTCATTGATAACTGAATAGATGGAGGAGTAAAATATACCATTAAAAACAGACAAACCAGAGAATAAAAGTTAAATAAGAAAGCAGGGACTGGGGCGCCTGGGAGGCTCAGTGGGTTAAGCTCAGGTCATGATCCCAGGGAGCCTGCTTCCTCCTCTCTCTCTCTCTGCCTGCCTCTCTGCCTACTTGTAATCTCTGTCAAATAAATAAATAAATAAATCTTAAAAAAGAAAAAAAAAACAGAAAGCAGGAACTAAAAGTGTTAAGAATATACCCGAAGAAGTGTAAGAAATAAAAATCAAACATAATACATAGAGAAAGAAACACAGATTAACATTGTACACATAAAAATTATAAAACAATATGATAAAGACTGAGGCTACTTTGCAGGCATCTATAAAGCATCTATAAAGATGAATCTGAGAACTTAGATGAAATGGGTAATTATGAAATGGGTAACTTTATTTTATTTTATTTTATTTTTTTTAAAGATTTATTTATTTATTTATTTGACAGACAGAGATCACAAGTAGGCAGAGAGGCAGGCGGAGAGAGAGGAAGGGAAGCAGGCTCCCCGCTGAGCAGAGAGCCCGACGTGGGACTCGATCCCAGGACCCTGGGATCATGACCTGAGCCGAAGGCAGCGGCTTAACCCACTGAGCCACCCAGGCGCCTGGTAATTTTATTTTTTTTAAAGATTTTATTTATTTATTTGACAGAGAGAGAGGTCACAAGTAGGCAGAGAGGCAGGCGGGGGGGGGGGGGAAGCAGGCCCCCTGCTGAGCCACCCAGGCACCCCGGAAATGGATAATTTTCCAGAAAAACAGAGTTTACAAAAATTTACCTAGAGACTGAGAATTTAGAATGGTTTCTATATAAGAAATACTTTTTTTTTTTTTTTTTTAAATCCCATGAAAAAGCACCAGGGGTCTTTGACTACTGTGGGGTAAAGAGGTTGGTGAATCCTCTTCCTAAAACACAAGACCAGAGAAAATTTAAAAAACAACAACAACAACAACAAAACTAAAACCAAAACCAAAACTAACCCATAATAATTTGCAGGCTCTGGAAATCAACCAAAGGCAAAAAACAAATTGAGAAGTATTTATTCATGATAAATTAGAATTCCACTAAGTACAGTGGGAGTCTGTGGCTTCTTACCAGGGTCTGCTGCCTTTCTTCCTCTACCCCGTCCCTCAGCTCAGCAGGTGCATT
Organism: Enhydra lutris kenyoni; assembly: GCF_002288905.1. NCBI lineage: Eukaryota > Metazoa > Chordata > Mammalia > Carnivora > Mustelidae > Enhydra > Enhydra lutris. The sequence goes on from NW_019154143.1 coordinate 6,330,554, forward strand.
AGTTCTACCACTGTGAACTGGCCATGAACCAGAAGCCTTACTCCAAGAGAAAATGTGCTCGACATAGCTCAAACCTGTGACAGGCTGAAAACCTGTGACAATACTGTCAGTAAAATTCTTACAAATTCAGTAGGAAACAAACAGGAAAACACCCACAGCTTTGCAAACCTAAGGATGTGGTCCAATAGGGGTGAGCTACAGACTAGCCAAAAATTTATGGGAAGATCATGGAAATGAAAGAACCATAGAAGGGTTAGGTTGGCTTTGCATATCTCTGGCTAACTGGGAAACTATGAGGAATGCACAGGGAAGATAAGGGAAGGCCCTGAGGGAAGTTAAGGCTGAAGCAGCTTTGAGGATTGACTGAACTATGAATGTATAATGAATGCAGTCTCCAACCCACGCAAGGATCCACTGGAAGAGGGTGAAAGACTATGGCTAGAGTTATTTAGGTAATGCTGCTGCCCAAATTATTGGGCAGACAATGGTGAATCCTAGAGAGCCAGGCTAAAAAATAAAAAACTTAACACAGACATCAACAGTCCCACACTTGGAAGGAGATAGATTCTGGAATACAGGCAAGTTGCAAAAACAAAAAACAAACCCACAAAAAAAAAAGCCCTCAGGAGAAAATTGGAATCCAGCATGGATAAAGTATCTAAAGTGTCCGGTTTTCAGTTAAAAAAATAATGAGACATACTAAGAAAAACGAGTGTGCCTGATATTCAGGGGAAAAAAAAGACGATAAAGATGGATTCTGAATGGACCCAGCTATTTTATTTAGCTGACAAAGACTTTAAAGTGACAAATGAAGAAATTGAATAATAATAAAAAATATGCCCATAAAGAAAAGGGTCAGATGGCTTCAAAAGTGAATTCTACCAAGTATTCAAAAGAAGAATTAATACTAATTCTTCACAAACTAGTCCCGAAAATAAAAGAGAGGAGATATTTCCTAACTCAATCCATAAGGCCAATATTACTTTGATACACAGACTAAGAAATTACTAGAAAACTACAGATCATTATTCTCATGAGTATAGATACAAGAATCCCCAACAAAATAATTGGCAAACCAAATCCAGACATATATGAAAAGGATTATATGTTTGGTTATGTGGAATTTATTTCAAGAATGCAAGGTTGGTTTAATATCTAAAAATCAGTTATGTGTAACACCATAATAACAGAATAAAAGATGAAACTACATGACCATCCCAATAGACCTGAAAAAAGCATTTGACAAAAGCCAACACTTTCAACAAACCAGGAATAGAAGGGAACTTCTTCAAAGTCATTTGTGAAAAATGTACAGTTAACCTGCTTAAGGGTGAGAGACAATGCTTTCCCCCTAAGACTGGGAAAATGATTTTGCTTTTACCACTTATATTTAACATTGTTTTGGAAGTTCTTGCCACTGCAACAAAGCAAGAAAAAGAAATTAAACGTTGTACAGATTGGAAATGGAAACTAATGCTGTCATTATTTGGAAATGCCATGTCACTATAAGCAAACAATCCTAATGAATCTATGAAAAAACTTGAACTAATGAACAAGTTTGCAATGTAGTAGGATAGATGATCAATACAGTAACATTGTGTTTCTATGCACTAGCAACAATTTGAAGATGAAATGAAACTAATTCTACTTATCATAACATCAAAAGAATAAAATATTTTGAAATGAATTTAACAAGTGAAGTATAAGACCTCTACACTGAAAATTAAAAATACTGCTCATGAAATGAAAGAAGAGATAAAGGAGATAAATGTCAAGTTCATGGATTGGAAAACTCAATTACGATGTCAGTTCTGAATAAACTCACTGACAGATTAAATTCAATCCCTATAAAAACCCCAACAGACTTTTTTGGGGGTAGAAATTAACAAGATGAACCTTAGATTGATATGTAAATGCACAGTAACAAGAATAGCCAAAGCAACCTGGAATTAAAAACAAACTGGGAAGACTTATAATACCTGACTTCAAATTTTACCATAAAGTTATAGTAAATCAAAAGAATATGGTATTGGCGTAAAGACACATATATATCAGTGAACAGAGCAGAGCATCAAGAAATGACCCTTTTTATTTATAGCTAATTGATTTCAACAAAGATGCCCTGGCAATTCAATGAAGAGAGAATGTTTTCAACAAATGATGCTAGGAAAATTGAGGTCCATATGTAACAAACAAGCAAACAAACAAAAACTTAGATACCTATGCAATATACCAAAATTAACTCAAAATGAATCACAGACCAAAATGTAAGAGCTGCAACTACTACTGACTTCTAATAAAAACAAAGGAGAAAAATCTTTCTGATCTTAAGTTAGGCAAAAATTTCTAAGATATGACACTAAAAGCATGATAAAAGAAAAAGTTGATAAAATGGAATTCATCAAAATTATAATCTTTTGCTCTCCAAAAAATTGTTTTATTAAGAAAATGAAAAAATAAGCCTCAGACTGAAGAAAATATTAAAGGATTTGTATACACAATACATAAAGCCCTCTTATAATTCAACAGGCAGCCAGATAACCCAAGTTAAAAAGGACAAAAGATTTTTTTCAAGTGAACTCTACCCCCAACATGGGGCTCAAACTCATAAACCCAAGATCAAGAGTTGCATGCTCTACCAACTGAGCCAGCCAGTCACCCCCAAAATGGACAAAAGATTAATAGAGATATTTTACCAAAGAAGATATACAGATGTTTAATAAGTGCATGAAAGGATGCTATTAGTCATTAGGAAATATGAATTAAAACCAAAATAAGATACCACCACACATCCACCAGAACGGGTAAAATCCAAAAGACTGACAATATCAAGGATTGATAAAGATGTATAGAAGCTGGAACTCTCACACATTAATGGTGGGAATGTTAAGTGGCACAGCCCCACTGGAAAACAGTTTGGTAGTATCTTAAAAATTAAACATAAATTTAACATAAAAGTTAAACATAAACAGCAATTCCACTCTTTGGTATCTACTCAGGAAAAATAAAAATATATGCCTATACGAAGATATGCATACAAATGTTATAGTACCCTTATTCATAAGAGCTTCAATTGAAAACAAACTAAATATCCATTAGTCAATGAATGAAAATCCACACAATGAAATACTCATTCAACATTAAAAGGAAAGTACTGATACATGCTATTATGTGATAAGCATTAAAAAAAAAAAAAAGCTGAAGACATGCCATGTGAAAGAAGTCAGACAACTCCCCCCAACACACATATTGTATAGTTCCATTTACATGAAATTGTAGAAAAGACAATGCACCACTGAGAAGGACGCAGCATCTCCTTAGTGGTACTGTTGCCTGAAATGCAAAACCTGAATTGAATCATGAGAAAAAACTGGACAAAACTGGGGCACCTGGGGGGCTCAGTGGGTTAAAGCCTCTGCCTTCAGCTCAGGTCATGATCCTGGGGTCCTGGGATTGAGCCCCTCCCCACCACGTGGGCTCTCTGCTCAGCAGGGAGCCTGCTTCCCTTCTTCTCTGCCTACTTGTGATCTCTGTCTCTGTCAAATAAACAAATAAAATCTTAATAAAATAAAAAAATTTAAAAAATAGACAAAACTTTGGCATCCTACAAATTACTGGCCTGTATTTTTAAAAAAATGGTAAGGTCATAAAAGATAAAGGTAAGATAAAGGTCAAGGTACTGTTCCAGAAGGAAGGAGACTAAAAAAATATGAAAAGGAAATGTAATGTGTGATCCTAAAATGAATCTTAGAATGGGATAACTGTCAAGAGTGATAGTGGGATAACTGGTGAAATCTAACCATTGACTGTGGACGAGGTACTAAATTTCCTGATTCTGGCAATCTGTACTGTGGTTATGTAAGAAAATGTCCTGATTCTTAGGAAATAGACACTGAACTACTTAAGGGTAAAGGCACATGGTATCTGTAACACTATCAAAAGGTACAAAAAATAAATGTGAAAGTATTTATATATGGAGAGACAGAAAAGAAATGATAAAACAAACGGAGCACAATTAATGAATGTAGATGTATGGGAGTTCATTGTACTTTTCCTGCAAGTTTGAAATTATGTTAAAATTAAACTATTTAAAAAATCTACATTTGGTGGGAATGAAGTGTCATAACTCACTTTTCTTCTGCATATCTACATTGAATACACCAAAAACATCTTTCTCAAACATCAAGATAATCATATATTATCCTTCCTCAAGAGTGTCTTATGGCCTCTGATGCCACAGAATGAAAAAAAGATTATAGTAGGATACTTACAGTCTTTTACACTCTGGTCCCAATGTACCTTTCCCACATTGCTTCTGAGATTCTTTCCTAAACACTTTCAGATCTGTCTCTGCTTATGTCACTGCTGAGAAGGTCTGACCCCCAATTCCTCATCTTCTGCAGTTCAACTCAAATGTCCTTTTTTTTATCCTTCCCCAATTCCTTTTTTTTTTTTTTAAGATTTTATTTATTCATTTGACAGACAGAGATCAGAAGTAGGCAGAGAGAGAGGAGGAAGCAGGCTCCCTGCTGATCAGAGAGCCTGTTGCGGGGCTCGATCCCAGGATCCCAGGACTCCAGGACTCCGGGACTCCGGGACTCCGGGATCATGACCTGAGCTGAAGGCAGAGGCTCTAACCCACTGAGCCACCCAGGCATCCCATCCTTCCCCAATTCCTAAAGGCAAGCTCTTTCTCTGTACACATCCTGTGTTCACAACTCCTGCCACTCCTTTTTTATACATTATTCATCACAGCTGACTTGCATTCTCAGCCCAGTGGCTGGCACGTGCCAGGTGCTCACCCTGTTGGAAGTGCTGCCATAATTTTATTCTCGAACCTTGCCACTTAATTCGAAAAATAATTTTCTATTTTCAGCAAAGGAAATAATCACATTTTGATGGTTAATACAGTATCTGGGCAGCAAATCAAGATCAAGCAGTGATAGAGCCATTGACAGGGAATAGATAAAACTGGTTGGAAATATTGTACATAGTCATTAGTGACCTTCAGCTGAGCCTATGTATCTCTGGGCTATGGGGCCTCCTGACTTCAAAATTTACCAAACACTTGACTGTTAAATTAATCAAGTTCTGTGTACAAAGGCAAAAACAGATATAGACTTGGACCCACTGGTAAATATAGAAAGATATTCGAGTAGATACGGTACTTGGGTGGATCATTAAATTCTTTGAGTTTCCTATTTAATTTCCTTAGTCAGAAGGAAATGATGGACACAGAAACAGGAAACACTGGGAGGCAGATTATTTTCCATGATTGTATCACAAAGCACGGCCTGAGGGCTCAAGCACGCCTATGGAACGCACTGGGGGAAGAAAAACAAAATTAAGAAGGGGAGAGTAATGGGGTGAAAAAAAAGTCATCAATTTCCTAATCTTAAGTTTATAAGAAACTGGTGTAAACAGTGGTGTTAGGAGCGAGGGAAGCAAGGAGACATTTTCAAGACCGGGCAAGCCCAGTTCAAATCTGCAGGCTTAAAGTCACAATGTGCGATGTTGTTTTACTGTTGTTTCCAGTGCACCCAAACTTGGTAGCATTCATATTTAACAGAACTGATCAAGAAAATGGGCTGCAAACGCATTCTGCATCTGTCTTATGAACATAATTTGAATTACAGAACTTCAAAAGTACATGCACCTGTTAATAAGTCTTGGCGGTAGTACAGAGTCATTAAAAGCATCCCCGGGGAAACCAGAAGACCATATAATTCACATAACCCAAGAAACTCATTTTGCTTAAAACATCGCATTTCACATGTACACGTATCTGGAAGCTTGGCACAGTCCACCTTGCTTCCAGGCCTCTAAAGAGATCTTGACCTTTTAAAGGCAGTCCGGCTTCTCGGCCACATACGGTTTCCCAGCGCGCGGGTGCGCCCCCGCTGTCCCCTCTGCCACCACCTCAGCACTCGCCGCCCCCGGGCCGCACCTCCCTCTCGCCCCTAGGGAGCCGCAGCAGGTGGGGCGTGCGGCCGGCGGGAGCACCCCGTCACCTCCGGCCCTCGCCTCCGCCCTGCCTGCCACCCCCCTTCTTCCCCCACAACCCGCTCTCCTGCCCTCAGGAACTTTCCCTCACCTGGGCGCGTCCTGCAGACCCCGGCCCTCTCTCCGTCAGCACCCCCACTTACGGTGTGGTCTGGGGGCGCCCGCGACGCCGTCTCGCGCAACCCGGAGCGGTCCGGACCCGGGGGAGGTCGCTGCGCGCCGGCCGCCACCCGCCCAGCAACTGAGGAGCGAAGGGCCGCGGCGTCTCCGGGGCAACTGGATGCTCAGGGCTCGCGGGCCGGGCGGCTTCCGGAGCGGTCCCCCGGCGCACGCCGCACTGGAAGCCGGGGCCGCGCCGCCTGGCCTCGGGAGGGGCAGCCTCCGGGCGGAGCCGTGACGTCCCGGGTGCCCACGCCGCGGCAGTTTCTGCTCCGGAGCCCATGAAGACGCCCTGGAAGGCGCTCGGGAAACAAACTACTTTTCCATGAACGCCGTGACTGTAGCAAGTCCGGTTCCTTTCCAAGTTCTCAGCAGCGCTTCAGAGGAAGCCCGCGTCACCGTGACACGAGGCCGCTTCCCTGCCCGCGCGGAGACCTTCAGCTTGTCAGATCATACGTCCCAGTCTTGCTTTACGGTCCACACAGCCTTTCGACAAACCTGTGGAGGCTTTGCCGTGACAGGCAGCTGTGAGCTGTGGGACACACCGCTGCCGTGTTCGCGGCTCAGCAGGCGCGCGCGCGAGGGGGGAGGGGCGGGGTGGTATCTGAGCGGATTCAGAAGGAGACAGATGGGCCACCCAGGGGGCAGCAAGTCGAACCAATCATGTGATGAATGTCATATCGAAGTAAACGTGTTCACGCTGGACGAGATCATTTTTGCCAAAGCTAACCCTCTCGTTCCCAAATGTGAACTTAAAAATACTGGATGTTGACGAGCACATACATACTTGCTCGGCGTCAGTAACGCGCTTCCCACCGCGCGGGGGTTTAGGGTGGGCACACTTCCCCCTCTCCCTTCAGGTGGCTGTACTCTTCATCTTGTTTTTCCATTTGCTTCAAGTGCTTTGGAAATAAAACCAGAAACCACCTTTGTCTCCGTTCTCTTTCAAGACCAAACATCCTCCCAATAAACTCAAATCTACATGAACTCACACCTCCTCGTTTCTGCCCTCATCATGCTATAGAAAATATTCTCAGGAAGGATACAAGGCACAAACCCAGCGGCCTGTTTCCACGGGCGTATGTCCGATCGCTGCAGTTCCGAAAACTCTTGACTGTGGAGCTTCTCGCTCCTTTTCTCGTTGGAAAGCTCTCCACAGTCAGGCGCCACCCTGTTTTCTAGCTTTGTGCCCGTTGCTGTGCTCCAGGCTCGCTAAACAGCTCAGCTGCGTTTATCCTTAAGGTCCTGGAACCCTAGTCTAGCCTACAGCTTTCTACCCTTTTGTCCGGCGCGCCTTAAACTCTTCATCTGTTAACAACACGGTTCATTCCAAACAAAGGCTTTCTTTTTCCCCCAAAGTATAATTATGTGCAGTCTTTTGTACCTTTTTTCATCCAAGTAGGCTTCTTGAATATTGGAAATGATGTCTTTTCCATCTTTTTTCCAGTGCCAGTGAGGTGCCTGGGTACACTGCAATATATAAATTGGTTAAATAACTAGCTCGCAAAAGTAAAAAGTCTTTGCAATAAGTTTTGATTACACTTACTGAATAAGCTTCAGCTGTAATTTTATGCAAATCCTTTTATTCTAATACAAAACACTTTGAATAAAGAAAATGCTTTTTGGTAAAGCCACAAAATTAAGATAGGAAGTTAATTTCTCTTGTTGCAAGAGACTGTGAAAATCAGCATTTGAAATCCAACTCCTGGAGAAAATAAATCTAATTTCTGGGAGAAAAAAATGCTTCATGTATATTAGAGGGCAGGGGATATACTGCTTGTGTTCTGTGTAATTCGTACTTTAGTATAGTACTTACGGGTATACAATTTGAACGAAGTGGCCTGGGTTCAAGTTATAGCTCTACCACTTATTAGTTATATTCTTTGGCAAGTTATTTAAGCTTTCTGTGCCTCCGTTTCTTTACTTGTAAAGTGGCATTGACTTTGTTCTTTGCTTCTTGTGTTTTTCAATTTCCCTTTATGCACGTTAACTTTTAAAAAATACTTTTTTTAAAACCTTAAAAAAAACACACAATACAATACCTACCCCACTGGGCTGTTCTGGGGCTTCTGTAAGACAATCTATGTAAAGCATGTAGAATCATCACACCTAGCACAGACATATGCACGGGGCACTTACTATATTCCCTCGAGCAATACTCTGAGTGCTTACCCATTATTTTGTATAGCACACATTTTCATCTTTCTTCTAGTAATGGTAAAAACTGCTATCTATCTGTCCTTTCTTCTGCGATCTCTCCTGAAATCAGCATAACCTGAATGACAGCCAGCAGGTCCAGAAACAACTGATCTCATTCTTTTCAACACGACTAAGAAACCAGCTATTAAGATAGACAGCCTGAATTTCAATGAAGTATATTGTCTCTAACATTTAGGTGAGTAGCTCTTTTCCTTTTGAGCGAATAAAGATCCTTAATCAAAAGTTACTAGGTGGAGCTATAAAATTTGCATTTTTAAGAGTCATCAAAGATTATTCTGAGGTGTATGAGCCTTGGACCACCCTCAGAAAACTGATTTAAATTCAGGCCCACCAATGTTTTCCATATAGGGACTGCACATCAGAATAATCTGCATGACTTTATAGAAATAACAGGTAATTGAGCTTGGCCCCCAAAGATTGATTACAGGGGTCTATGTTTTTAAAGAGCCCATGAGTAACACATAAACCACTTGTATATTTTCCGGGAATAATTCCAAGTGTTTGACAGTTAAATTGTTAAATTTTTTGAGGTGTGACCCTTTATATAATTTACAGGACTTGGAAATTAGAAAAAACTGGCCAAGAAAAAGGACCAACAACCTGGTCAACAAATGCCAAGAACAGAATCTTGATGTCTTGAAAATCTTTTCTATGAGTCTCTGTTTTTCAATAAGTTGATGATAATGTTATATTGGCAAAGATGTGTTTTTAAAACAGCCGTTATTCAGTCATTAATGCTAAGATCAGTGACAATGTATTTATTGGGGAAAAGCCATATATATACACAACTGTTTTGACAACACCTGATTTCGAAGTCATGTTTTTAGATTAGGAAACTGTTGCAGTCAATAAACTACATAAGTCACAGAGAAGGGTAGTGCAGTAGCAAAGGGAGAAATGGTGCCTCATGATCCACCATCCAGTTCTTCTCACCTAATTGTCCCTTTCTTCAGTCTCTAGAACTGCATTCTCCAACACTCTCCTGTTCCTTTCTGTGACCTAGGAGTTGGCAAACTTTTTCTATACAGGGTCAGATGGTAAATATTTAAGGCTCTATAAGCCATACGACTTTCTTGCAACCACTCACCTCTGTCACTATAGTGCAAACACAGCCACAGATAACACATAAATGAGTATGTGGTGTGGTGTTCCAATAAAACTTTATTTACAAAAACAGGCAGTGAGCAGGATGAGGCTGAGGTATGTTTGCTGACACCTGCTCCATTAAGACTATGAATGTTTCACTGATTTTCCTGATCAAAAAGTTGAAGAGTCTGTAAAAGATACCCCTTTAAGAAACTGAGATGACAGATCAAATAAAAATATGATCTGAGGGACCAGAATGGGTATGTAGGATTCAATGCAGAATAATTAAAAAACTGTTTTTCTTCTTAATAAATTTTAGTTTTACTCTATACAGAGATTAAGCCAGATGACAAGCTACTGTACAACCGCATGTTAAAAAACATGTTTATTTTACACTATGTACAATCAGAAACATATTTAAAAGCATTATCAATTAAAATAAATGAAGACCATAAATCACAATTTAGTTTGTTCCTAGTGTATATACCCACATTAAAATATAAAGAACATATACCAAAAAAGAGCCAAAGTGTGCATTTTGCTAAAACTTGGTATATACATATTCCATTGGAAAAAAGCAATCAAAAATGACTTTAAACCAAAACTAAGTTCCTGCGATGTGTAGTAACCATTATATTGTTTATATGAGGTAGTAACTAAATTATTTTGGCCATGTGTTAATACTCTAAGTCAAAAGAAATATGAAAATGATCATAAAATAAGGCCAACCAAAGTAAAAAATTTCACTAGAAATTTGAACCACTCCCCTCTATGGAATGTTATAGTTCTTCAATGTGATTTTATGAAATGTTTAGTGTGGGCTCTTTAATAACGCTCATTTATCCTTTGTGCAACTGTAATTCAGAGAACTGCAGTGTTATATCATGGTACCACTATTCTGTGATTCAAAATTTTTTCGAAGGTGTGTTTTTTAAGCACAGACAAACAATCTTACAGGATTCTGCTTAAATATAAAAAGACCAGTTACTACAACAGGTGGTTAATTGGGTTGTTTCACACAGAAAACCACCCAAATACATTTAAAAAAGATGTTGTGGAGCCAAATGCATATTGACAGTGTCACAGCTTACTTTTGTGACAATACATCACATATCAATACTTTGTGCAAATATAAACACCAGTGTACTTGCATTAAAATTAAAAACAAGATTATAAAATGATTATAGCCTCCATTACAATTTTGAAAGTTACAAGATTTGTATTCATATTACTAAATTACATATAATAAAAATACAATAGTGTTAAATGTGCGGTTTCATTGCCAGCATCCCATTTTATAATACAGCCACACCTAAGAATATACTAAGAATTCTTAAAATATTAACCCCAATTGCATTTTCATCAACATTTACATCTGTACAGATAAGACACTTACTTGTACATCTCATAAAAGTACATTATCTACATAAATTCTTAGTGTATGTCTTCAGCAATATGAAGTTTCACAGAAAAATACTGCCTGTATGTACAAAGATTACATAACAATGAATTAAGCACTTGTGTGGTTCAATACGCTAAATCTATCCATACCACTTAAAACAAAACTTCTCCCCATCTTGTCTCATGCCACAATAAATTACAAGTGACCGAAGCCCGGTGACGGAGGCTTTGTCCAGCCTCAAAGCACTCAACGACGACGGTGCAGTCATGCTTGCTCATTTCTCACAGTAGCTGTTGAAGCACAGCCGTCCTCAGTAACTGTTCTCGTGGCCCGCCAGGATGTATAAATTGCTGTTTGCTGTGGGATTATCAGTTGGCCTACTTTCCAAAACCACGACCCTAAAGGGGACAAACATACAAAAGTTATTCTTGAAAACTAATGTAAGCAGAAACATTTTCCATTGCTTCTTCATTTTATGCCTCTATAAATGCTGTTCGATTTGTGGGTAGAAAATGACTTGCAAATCACTATGACTAAAGAACCAGTTGCAGCTCCAGGAAGTACTTTTGCTGCCCACTGTCTCCCACGGCTCAGCCAGTGTTGTTTGAAGAGCCAGAGGTGCGGAAAACCTGTATTTGGAATAATTTGGGGGAACTTAATTCTCACGAAGTACAGAACAACCTGTTGTTTGAGAATCAGAAAGTATATCAGAATAGAACCCAAAAATTCTATTTGGCACTAAAACCAAAAAGATTTATTTGTTAGCATATGGTATTTCCTCTTTCTTGTGCTGTAAATCATACTTTAGACAGCACATTTAATGCAAAATAAGTATCGGCAGATCTATATATTCCTGTTACTTAGAAGATCAGGCACAGTCTCAAAGGCTTTAGAACTTCCTGACTTGTGAATTCTTTAGTGTGAAAAATACAAAGTTGAATATATTACTGTAGAAATTTCAATTCCCTTGAAAAAGAAATCAGTTTCATGCTGGATTTATAAAACGCATTTAGTACTATGTGTTTAATACAACCTCTTTCCATACCTGTCAGATCCAAGCAGTCTGAAAATTCTTGTGTTATCTGAAATTTCTTGTGTTACCTGTTCAATTAAAATATAAACTTAATTTCTGGAATTAAAGGCACAAAATTTTATATGGGCATTTAATTTATAACTCTATAGAAAAGAAACATAATTCCTAAGATGAAAATAGATCCCTGCATGACTGTTAGTCTGTTAAGTCAGCACACAGACACATCAGTTTGCTAGTCTAGGAAAAAGGTGCCTAATTTTGAATTAATCAAAAAGAGGAGAGTAGGAAAACTATTTACTTACTAAATTATAGACCTCAAGGGAAAAATTTATCAGAAACCGCTGTCGGTCCTGTTAATGCTGACAGCAAAGCCACTGCAGCAGCAAGCCACTTAGATCTGGTCCTTTTACTTCAAAGGCTGCACTGTAGTATGATGGGACAAACTCAAGACTGGAATTTGAATCCCGGTTCTCCCACTTAGCGGCTAGGACACGGGCCAAGTAGTAATTTGCTGAAAATGGTTCTGTCTTCAGTGAAACAGGAGGGAAAAGCTCTGCCCTGCACTAGTGTTGTGCAGGGCTCTCAGAAGTAGCAGTGGGTACAATGCCTAGCGAAGGCAGAGCTCTACAGATGACTTTTCTTTCCTGTATCTCCCCCAGTCTCCTGAAATAGTATTTGCTGATGGCAGATATCCTTTAAGAAGTCCTCAGTGTGACCCATTACCAGTTGGGGAGTTAAAGATAAGTCTATGGGAGAAAGAAAAACCCACGATTTGTTGCTTACTGAGTGCAAAACATTCCAAATTATAATGGCAGTAACGTCTCCCCACAATTTTGTAGGCTGAAAAAACAATTTGCTTTCCAAACTAAAAGTATTCTCTTAGTATCTCCACAATTAGTTATTCTGGAAACACCAGCGATTCTCAACCTCTTTCGGAACCCAGCACACCTGAAGAATCCAACATGCTCACTACAGTAACAGTGGGTCACCATGACTGATCTTCCATGTGTTTTGGGGTTTGCCTATTAGAAGGACACAACACTTTTGGAGAAGCAGTAAGGGCTGCCAGCACAGTTTGAAAAAGCCCCTCAGGGACTCCTGGGTGGCTCAGTGGGGTAAGCATCTGCCTTCAGCTCAGGTCATGATCTCAGGGTCCTGGGATGGAGCCCCACATAGGGCTCTCTGCTCAGTGGGGAGCCTGCTTCTTCCTCTCTCTCTGCCCCTTCACCTGCTTGTGCTCTTTCTGTCTCCCTCAAATAATTACAATCTTTAAAAAAAGAAAAGAGGGGCGCCTGGGTGGCTCAGTGGATTAAGCCGCTGCCTTCGGCTCAGGTCATGATCTCAGGGTCCTGGGATCGAGCCCCATATCTGCCTCAGCATCCCTGCTGAGCAGAGAGCCTGCTTCCCCCTCTCTCTCTGCCTACTTGTGATCTATCAAATAAATAAATTTAAAAAATCTTTAAAAAAAATAAAAAATAAAAAAAGAAAAGAAAAGAAAAAGCCCCTCAGCTCAGGTGCTTTTTTGGATTTCTTTTTCTTAAACTGCTCTCTGGTATCCTGCCTACAGTGTCTTTCTTTCTCTGCCTAGTATTTATTAGATTGTTCTTATTTCCCTGCTCAATTCCCCCAGGTGATTTTAAAACATCTTCCTGAGAAGCCCTCTTGTGGGAATAACTACTAGAAACCTATTATCTATGAAGTTTTTCTTTTCTTTTCTTCAAAGATTTTATTTTTAAGTAGTCTCTACAACCCAAATGGGGCTCGAACTTACAACCCTGTGGTCAAAGTCACATGCATGCTCTACTGACTGGCCACCAAGGTGCCCCTCTTTTCCTAAATACCTACTGTAAGCCGGGCATTATGCCGAGCACATTATATGCTTCCTTTCAATTAATCTTAATAACCAATGAAGTAAGTGCCATTTTGTTATCCTCAATTCACAAATGGGAAGTAAAGGCAAAGAGAAGTTAAGTGATATGCCACAGCTACGGATACAAAACAGCAGGGTGGAGAACTGAACCCAGTGTTTCAACTCTGGAACCCGTGCTCATGGTCACTCTGCTATAACGTCCACGTGCTTAGAAGAAATACTCTGAGCTTAGAATGATAGTTTAGGACACAAATGAGCTACTTCTTGCTTGAGGCACCTAAGGTTCTCCTTTCCTTCTAATGCTCAAGTGAAAGTTATACTATTGAGGTTGGTTTTGGGGGTCCTGGGAGAATTTCTGATGATTTCACTTGCCTGTGATATTCCTCGGGGAAAGTACCACATCTTGCTCACATTTGTAAGCTCAGCGCTTTCTGGTGGAAATGCTGAGCAGAACTGAGTATGTCCTAGGACTTGGGAGCTGGGAGTTAAACTGTTCCTGAGGTTAAATTAAGGTAGGAAGAAACGGGGCAGGGTGCCTGGGTGGCTCAGTCAGAGCCTGACTCTTGGTTTCAGCTCAGGTCATGAGATCAAGCCCTGTGTTGGATTCTGCACTCAAATCCCAACCTGCTTGGGATTGTCTCTCCCTTTGTCCCCCTCCTTCTCATGCTTTCTTTTTCTAAAATTAAAAAAAAAAAAAAAAAGATGAATGAATGAATAAATAAATAAAATCTTAAACCAATCAGAATATACAATTGGCATGTCTCTACCAAGGTATCTATTATTAAAAGGGCGGGGGGCAAAGAATCTTACAAATGTCAAGTGAATCAGGCTAAGAGAGACAGGAGACGTAGTGGCTGAAAAGTAATGTGCAATCCTTTACCTATAAGCCCACTCTGGTCATTATTTCTGAAATACAAAGTAGAAAGGTGCCTCAAGACAGAAAGAATCAGCATCCATGCTGTTGTTCCAAGTGATGTTTTTAATTTATTTATTTGAGAAAGAGACAGAGAGACCATGAGCTGCAGCAGGTGGACGGGCAGAGGGAAAAGCAGACTCCCTGCTGAGCAGGGAGCAGGAAGTGGGGCTCAATCCCAGGACCCCGAGATCACAACCTGAGCCGAAGGTAGAGGCTTAACCAACTAAGTACCCAGGCAACCGTAATGTACACAGTTTTTAAAAGATTACTTACCTCATTAGATCTAAAACTTCTACCTTGCATTCCGTGTTTCCAGAAAGCTAGCACACTGTCTTGTAGGCAAACTAGCAGGCAAGAACAGCTCAGTTACTGTTAATAGTACAAAAGTTCAACCAATAAGCATCATTTTGTCCCTCTATCTTGCATAGTAACACTTCATTTAATAACTAATGTCAGCTATTCCATATTTATATGGCATCTTTACTTTTGAAATTTAAAACATACATATACCAGACAGACTTTATTCATCTTTTAGGCAAGAAAAAAGAAAATTCTTCAAAAATATTGTTTTATTAAAATTTTTGTTTTGATAAAATGGAAATATTTGAAATAAGGTATTTTAAATATATAGAAAAATATGAAAATAGCACAGAAACCTATGTATCTACCACGTAACTATCAAATCTTAACATTTTACCATATTTGCCTTTTGTTTTAAATAAAACCAAATACAGCTGGCATCCATTTACAACCCCCTGTAATCCCATTCCAGTCCTTCCTTCCTCCCTGACATAACTACTATTATAAATTTAGTGTCTGTCATTCTCATGCCTGTTTTTATTACTACTACACAATATCAAACTTTATACTGAATGTTTCCAACTTTCATACATGTGATCTGATGAACATTTAAGTTGTTTCTAGTTTTTTGTTATTACCATCTATAATAAACACTCTGTGCCTCTTTTTGAATACATGTGCAAAATTTTCTAATTCTAGAAAAAGAATTACTGGGACATAGGCATATGTACTTAATAAAAATATTAGTTTTGTTTTTAATATTTACATATTTAAATACACATTATTGTGTGTATCCAGTGAGGAAAACATTCAGTTTTGTTTCCTGCAGATAACCAATTGTACCAGCATCATTTGCTGAACGTCTACCATTTTCCACTGACATATCACGCTGTGAATTTCCATTTACATGTAGGTGCATTTCTGAGCCTTCTCTTCTAGTGCCACTGTTCTATTTATTTATCTCTGTGTTGATCTCACACTGTCTTAATCACTATGGCTTTGTCAAAGTTTCAATACTCAGGAGGGCAAGTATTTATTTTTATTTACTTATTTTACTATTTATTATTCTTGGCATTTGGTTCTTCCATTAAATTTTCAGGTAAGTTTATCAAGTGGCACAAAACATCTTTGTGGTTTAACTTATAAAGAACTGAAACCTTTCTTGTAGTCCGTCTATCCATGGACATGGTATGGTTCTTCATTTGTTCTTTTATGTTTTTAAACAATAATTTGGAATTTCCTAGATAATGGTTTTAAACATGTTTGGATTACATTTATTTCCACATATTTTATTGCCATTGTCAATGAGATCTTTTTTCCTATCAAAAATTTCTTAATTTCTGGCACACTGAAAAGCTATTCATTTGTGTTAGTCACATCCAGAAACTCCAAATTCTCCTACTGGTTCAGTAGTTTATTTAAAGAGCTATACATTCTATACAGATAATTGTACTATTGGCCAAAAAGGATCTTTTACTTTTTTCTTTCTAATCCTCTTAGTTTCCTTTTCTTATCTTTTCTTATAAGATGATGTTGAAATATGAGGACAGCAGGTATTCTTATCTTGTTCTTGACTTTAATGGGAGAGTTTGACCACTGAAGTATGTATATTTTTTAATAACCTTTGCTAGATGAAGAAGATTTCCTTCTATTTCTAATTTTCTAAGAAGCTGTTTTTTTTCTTAAATCACGAATAACTTGGATTCTTTCTGTGTTGTGTATTTACTGAAAAATTATGTGACCTTTTACTTTGAAATGTAAAGTGCTATATTACATAAACAAATTTTCTGATGCTGAATGAACCATCCTTGCTTTCCTGAGATAAAGTCTATTATTTGATGATGTGGAATTCTAATTGCTAGTACTTCGTTTAAATTTTTTCAAAATCTGTTTTCGTAAGACTGGAAAATTTTGTTTTCTGTACTCCTCTTGCTTGATTTTAGTATCAGTGTTAAACACTAATTTGTTCAATAATCTGAAATAGTTTGTACAGGATAGGGAACCTCTCTCTTTTTCAAGGGCGGATAAAAATCTCCTATAAAGCCATTAGACCTCAGTGGGGAGAATCTTGGTTACTAGGCACCTCAAGCAAGGAATCTGGTTCCCATATTCTGTGGGATACTTTTAGTCTTCTTTATCACCAGGAGCCCAGCATGTCTGTTGGCTTCAGGCCTGCATACTGCTTAGAGTTTCTGTTCTTTGTCTTGCTTTTTGGCCCTGGCTATGTGTTTTTAAGCATGGATTCCTTTCTAACATCTTGAAGAGATTTCCCTCATTATTACCATCAGCATTTGCTTGCTGGCAGAGAGACATTCTAGTTGGAGGAGAGAGTAAAAACAGATCTAGGATTAAAACAAATGAACTAACTGCTCTTGGCCCTACCCTCGACCAACGTATATAGGTGCAAGTATCTTTCCCTGATAATGAAGACCAAAAAAATTGTGTCTAGTTAAATACTGAATTAGCTCTCCTTCATTTTCTCAGCACGATCTCATATATGATCATTCTTACCCAATTCTTCTGGAATCTAATCATTTTAGAATACTGATTCTGTATGAAATCCTTTTTTAGAAAATACTTTAGTCAAACAAAATGTGAGAATGCCAGAGAGATTCCATAATATCCTTATGGAGATGCCTAAAATGCTCTGATCAGCAGATACAATAGCAAAAATACAAGAGAGTACCGTAAGTCCTAAATTTTAAAGTACTTACAGGGAAACTCTACAGGAGTTTGGAGGAAATGAGAATTCATAACTGTGTTATGAAAAATAAGATTTATTTATTTCTTTTGAAATGTCAGATCTCAGGGCACCTGGGTGGCTCAGTGGGTTAAAGCCTCTGTCTTTGGCTCAGGTCATGATCTCAGGGTCCTGAAATCGAGCCCTGCATTGGCCTCTCTACTCAGCGGGGAGCCTGCTTCCCTTCCTCACTCTGCCTGCCTCTCTGCCTACTTGTGATCTGTCTGTCAAATAAGTGAATAAAATATAAAAAAAAAAAAAAAAAGAAAGAAATGTCAGATCTCTAAGGAGGATACCATTAACTATAGATTATATCAGTTATTAAATGATTTCACAGAATGTATAAAGTGAAGACTGCTACTGACCTCATATTCATTATATTCTGTATTTTAAAAAACATGTGTCCTTAGCAATATCTTTCTGTAATTTCAGATAATTATCAGGTAAGTTACTTTAAGCAGCTCTTGCTGTAATCAAACAAGAAATACAAAACTTTCACTTACCTATTGATTCAATCTGGAAATCAAAGGTGAGTTCAGATGATAATTTTCTGCTAGATTTTAATCTTCCTTGAAGATTTACTATTTTTATACAACCTAAAGAAGGTGGGGGAAAAGTCACTCAGAAACTAAGCTTAAAAAAAATGTGTTAAAATAAGATGCTCATAAATAAAAACTTACAGTCCAAGCATACAAGAATGGTATCTCTCTCCAGCTGGGTAACATGAGTAACGCTTGTCTGAGGGCTATCTGTAACACAAACAAACTCAATGAACTTATACATAAAGTAACACTGAAAGCACACAGATGTAAAAACAAGAATTCTGAACATCACTGAATTGGAAATGGATTTAAATTTTTAGTTATACATGTGCAGTGGTTGAGCAAGTCTGCTTGGGTCTAAATTCCAAGGCGGCGCTAAACGAAGTGAGCACTCGGTGGAGGGCTGACTGTTGTAACCGTTGTCCTTCCTACCGGTGATGTCATTATTTCCATTACTATATGAAATCAGGAGTCTAATCTTCCACATTATGGTTATGAATGATTTCTGCTTTTAAGCTCAGAAGGCCAGGAACTAGGATTTGTACATCACTATATGGAAGTGCCCAGTACCACGTGCAGTAAATACTTATTGAGTGAATGAATGAAACTCAAATTATTTCAAGTAAAAATGAATTAAAACTGAAGTATTTTGAGAAGTGTGAAGTATTACCAAAATGCAAAGAGGCATTATTATTATAATGATTTATCAAAGTTCTTACAAACTGAGAATATTTAAATGATTTGCCATAAAGTGAAAAGTAGGATATCCCAAACTTCGTATGAACATCAAAACTGAAAATGCTGAGCTATAGGCCTTTGTTTCTGGCCTTCTATTTCCTGCAGAATGAGTCTGATAATCCATAGTCTACCGTTTTCTATTTCCCATAGTGTTCAGTCTTAGGCCATCCCAGCAAGGACTGCTGTATTTCAGACGTTCAAATGTGTTTTAGACCTGGTACTTCTGTAACCAACCAGGGCTGAAAGAACATGGAATAGGCCTCCTGCAAATCCGATCTTTGTAGCTCTTTGTGATTTTTTTCACTGCCAAAAAAGCCTCAACACTTAATTTCTTTCCTTCTGTGAACATTCAGGCTTCCAACAAACTCCTGAAAAATCAGTATCTATTGCCAAATTGGCTTCTTAATATTTCCCTAAGAACCCAAAGACTCTGACAAAGGGCCTCTGCAAAACCTTTAAAAACTGCCTTTTAGGGGCACCTGGGTGGCTAGGTCAGTTAAGTGTGACTCTTGATTTTGGCTCAGGCCATGATCTCAGGTCATGAGATTGAGCCCTGCGTCGGGCTCTGCACTGCACACAGCGCCCAGTTAAGGTTTTCCCTAACTTCCCCCGTCCCTCTTGCCCCTTGCTCTTCCCTCCAATTCTCTAAATACATAAAAAGTGCCTTCTAAAACTAAGCCACTATTTTATAGCAAAACATTGTACAATGTTATTTTTAAGGGAAAAACATCAAAAAGAGCTCTGTAGTAAAAACAGTGCTTTAAACGTAAGAAAAAAGATTGTTCAGGTCACTTTTTCTAAAGTGTAAAAGTTCAATCAGATTTATTTACCATGAAACACAAGTTTTATTAATGTACTGACTATAACAACAAAATTGAAGGTTTCAACTATCACCAACTTTCTGTAAAAAGTTCATTAATTGGAAATATTTCCTAAGATACTATGAAGGAAAGATCTACTATGCAACTGGACAACACAGATCAAAATTTAAGGAAACAACTTATATAAAAGAATTATTTTCAAGTACCCTCTAATATTTCAGAAATCGCTGTTTAGTTATAATTTATATCCTAGTTACAAATCAATAAACATTTATTAAAGTTATTGCACAGTACCCGTGTATCAATTACAGGAGTATAATGGAAAATAAACTATACTCAATGCAGTTTTTCCTTTTATTTCAATCAACTTTTCTAGGCCTGGATGTATGTGTATATGTGTAGTTCTCAAAGTGTGGCTGCTGTATCAACACCATCAGCGCTACCTGGGAACACACAGAAATGAAAATTCACAGGCCCCACTCCAGAGCTAGTGAATGAAGGGCTCTGGCAGTGGGGGCCAGCAAGTCTCTGGGTGATTCCGATGCACACTCAGGTTGGGGGAATACATGATGTTTCAAATGCTTCAAACAAATTTGCTATTTTAAAGCAAGCCATCTTCTCTTTTTCCAGTTTAATAAGTTATTCTAGATTGGATTTTTATGCACTGTTTTTGCCTAATAAGAGATATGGTCAATTTATTACTTATAAAATCAAATATATTGGCCTTAATAATTCAGTAAAAATCACAAACCTGATTCTGTAAACCACGAAGAGGTAGAGTTTGGATTGACTGTTTCAAATCGAACCACTTGGTTGAAGTCTCTCCCCCTACTGACACCAACACAGACCAAAGGGTACTCCTGCTCCGGGACTACCAGCATCTCAAACATTCTAAGTGGACACGGTATGGGAAAATCTATGTGCTGGAGAGAGAAACGAAAGTATCTTAAACAAAGGAAAATAAAAATCAAATAATTTCATGAGAACACTATTAATAATTTTTAGCTCTATGAAAATACAGAACATAACTCTCTCCTAAAAAGTTTGCTTCTTGTCACAGAAACTTTGGATATGCAGAAAAATTAGCACCGTAAATCTTTTTTAAGTCAAAAATCACATAATTTTGGGACATTAGGGCTGGAAGGGAACTTATAAATCATCTGTTCAACCCTCACTTTTCAGAGGTGGAAACAGAGACCCAGAAATTTGGTGACTGGCCTAGCACTGCCCACCCCTTTGTGGCAGAGCCTCCTGCCGCCCACTTCTATGCACTTGTTATTCTCTGTCTTCTTATCCAACCAAGCAAACATGGGTAAGAGCATTGAAATGCTAATTAGCAAGCAACACTTCTCTTGTAAGTGGACAGAAAAAAACCACAAATAAGAGAAATTTAGCCTTATAGCTCAAGTGACTATTCACAAACTCACAGTTACAATGTAAACAATTTTAATTTTACATAACTTCGAAATTATTTTTATATTGCTAAGAGGGGACTAAATAAGTTCATATTTTGTAAGTTTAGAAAAATAGATAGAGACCATTAACAAAATCAGTGATCAGGAAATTAAACTACAAGAGACTCTATATATCCACCCGAATGACTAAAATGAAATGACTGACAGTAACAAGTGTCACCAGGAGAGGAGCAGTCGAATGTTCACTGTAAGGGCCTATTTAGCCAGAGCAGCTCCATCCTGACCCTGCCCACCACCCCCCTTCAGGGAACTTACTTAAAAACAAGTCCCGGAAACCAGTCCCAGGTAACAAAGCCCAAATACAAGGGTGGGTCAGGCCAGGTGGAGGTAACCAATCAGTGGGGGCGCATACGGTCTCCCTAGTTACCAAGGAGTATGGGCCCTGCCCTTTGGGTGCCCTTTGGGCGCCAATTCTGACCAAGGTGATAGGCTAGTTCAAATATCTACTATAGGGTAAATTGTAATTCAATCGGTCACTTATGTGTGACCTAGCAGGACTGTGCAGCTTTCTCTGTGTTACAATCTCATTGGTAACCTGTGCGTGGCCAGGCCCAACCACATGGCCTTTGCCCTTAAAAGCTAGTCTGTAAAAGAGAGGGGTCACCTCTTTGCAAGGGACGGCCCTGGCCGGTCAGTTTGATTCTCAATGCTTGGCGCAAAATAAAGCTTTGCTTGACCTTCACTTTGTATCAGTCTCGCTCCTTTGACCGTGGACCCAACACTCACGAGGTGACTGGAGCATGAGCTACACGGTGCAGCCACACAGGTTAACTACATTATCTGTTCCTGTTGAAGATACGCATTCCTCTGGGCCCTGCAATAATGCTCTGGTTATACATTCTAGACAGTATAAGTGTGCATGTGGATAGAAGGCATATGCAAAAATGTTCACAGCAGTTTTGTTCAAATAACAAAAAAGTGGAAGTAACCCAAATGCCCATCAATAGTAGACAGATAAAATGACGGCATATTCAGCATTTCACACAACGGGAACTTAGAGCAATGAAAATGAGTGACTACAGCTGTATCCCAACAACGACACAAACATGATGCCAGATACGAATGAATACATACTGTATGATTCCACTTACATGCTGTCGAAAAATCAGGTAAAATTAACTCTCATGTTTAGGGGAGCGTGCTTATACAGTAAAAATGGAAAGTAAGGGAGCTGACTTGGGGGGGATCATGGGGTGTTCTGAGGTGCTTCACAATAAAAAGTTGTTTTTCCAAAAAATATCAAGTCTTACACATACTTTAATAAACCCATTGTTAATATATTTATATTTCTGTTGCTCTTATAAATGGGCTGTATTTTCATTTTATTTCCCAAAAGGTTAGCATTATTAGTATTTAACAAAGCTACTGAATTTATTCTCTAATCTAGCAACTCGTAAATTCTAAAGATAATGAAGTCTGGGGCTACCATAACTACTATTCTCAAAGTGTTAGAAAATACAATGTGGTCCTCGAACCTAGAAGGTGAAGCTCTCTGTGCACCTGCTGCTCCCATCCATATCCCCTCCTTCCTTGGGACTGCCAGACCACCTCCACCCCACGCATATAGACACTTCTCATCAAACCCCCTCTCTAGAAGCTCTTCCATTACCTGGGGAATAGGTTTTGCCTAAAATCAGTTAGATTTTTAATAAGGCAAAATATTTAAAATAATTCTCTTTGAAATGTGATAAGAGCAGTAAAGCAGGAAAAAATGCCTCTGTTTAACTTTTTTTGTCAGCAAATAAGAAAACCAATTATTGTGAATAATTCTATTTAGCTTCTAATAATGTATTGTTAAGTCATTAACAGAAGAGAACTCCTGTCTAAGAGCTCTAAATCCAATTACTAATGGTGTTGGTCCTTGAGGCCAGTGACTATATCTTATTTTTGTCTCTGTAGTTAAAAAGCACTGTGCTTGGTTTGTAATAAATACATAATTGTTTGTTGGCCTTTAATTTCTAACTTTTACTTTTGATGAAAATGTAGTCTAATGAAGCAAAAACTGTCAAAAATGTCATTAAGAGGAAGGAAGACTACAGAAAGGATAAAAATGTTTTTGAACACATCTTTTAAGACTGTAGAATAGAAACATCATAAACACTAGTCACAATAAAGTCAAATACAGAAACAAAATACCCACAATATCTTGAAGAGAGAGACAGGGGAAGGGGAATTGGGTTAAGATTCAGGATAAGAGCCTACAGATTGCTCAGGGAGTTTAAGAAAAATGGGAAGGTGGGAAGTCTTGAAGGAGATTGTATTCTAAGTCACTTATAGTATCTTAGAACACTAGCAACAGGACTCATTAAATTAGTCAGAGTCAGGCTCCCCGGACTACAGAAGTCGTGTAAAAGAGAAGATGTGGATGGGTAATTTTTATGCTCCTCATGTCTTCTAAGTATATATTTTTTCCTGTATGTTCTTCCGTTCTAAAATCCCTTTAACAGAGAAAACGGTCTTCCGTTATGTTAGGATAAGTGGTATAACATATCAGGTAACAAAAAATTCATTCATCCTTAGGTTTAATCAGACTGTATCTCTGAACACTGATATAATGAAACTATTTTTCATTCTGACAGAGGTTAGGAATGAAAGGAATAGAGAGGATATATCTAAAATAGACTAAAGGGGGAAAGGTAGGAAGAAGACAGGGAAGGGAAGGGTTGCAGAAAAATCAAATGGCGTGCACTTGACCACTCCCATCTAGGAGAAGTTGTGCTTTTGTCAAATAGGCAAGAACAAAGAGGAGCTAAGAACAAAATAGTTTTTTTGCCATAAATGGGCTGTATCCAGAAGCTCTGCTTTAGACAGTTTATACAGTTACTTACTTTTCCCCTTCAAGCTTTTGGTTTAAACAATTTTTGTTTCAGTGATTTGTGGCAATAGCACCTTAATGGGTTCAAATCTCTTGAAGCTATTTTTCCATTTCTTTAGCCCTACTTAATGTTGAGGTTAATAAATAGTGGTATGAAATTAAAACCAGATTCCTTAATCACTTACAGAAATTTAAATAACAGGAATCCAATACTTTAAATACCTTAATGCTGTATTGTAAAATTTAGGAAGGATCCACTCCAATTCCAAGTTCCAGGGAGATCTCAAATGCTCAGGAAATAAGACTACTTAATTTATATTAAATAGCAAAGAAATCAAGCTTTAAACAATTCATTTGGTATTTCCCTGGTGTGAGTGAACCATTTTATTAGTTTTTCCTCCAATTTTAAGTTACAGCTGAGTAATATTAAATATTTTAAGGAATATTCATTAATTAAAGATTCTAGAGAAACTTAGGCGCACACACACACACACACACACAAAACCCCCAAAACAACCCACACTTGGGAAGGCCTGGGCAAATTAACAGTTAAGCATAGAACTCAAATAAATAAGTTCCCTCTCTCTATGGTTATGCCCAGTCCTCTCAGGCCAAATGCCAACCTGTAGGTTGCTTCTCTGTGATGGAGTGGGTCGACCAGGGAATATATTCAAACAACACCCCACTGCTTCTTCACACCTCCTGTTCTGGACACAAGACTGTCTGTGAGAGGCTATTTCTCACTCCTACTGCCATTTCCCTGAACTATTTCTCTAGTCTCTTCTAAAACTTCTATCTGGCCAACTGATTACCTTACAGTCAGGCAGCTTTTCACTACCCTGCCACACAAAACAAAGTCATGAAATTAGCTTGAGAAGAAACGGGGAAAAAAGAAAACTATGTTTTTTTGAAAGAACAGGAAAATTAACTTAATGAAGCTTATATACTAAGAATGACTGAGGTTGCTTTTCATGCTTACCTTAATTAACATAAATTTCTGCATTGGTTCAACCCATTCTAATAAAACAATGCTAGTCTGAAGTGCCCCACATAGGTACTTATGGCCTGTGTAAGGATTTCGCACTGTCAAGGCAAAAAAGTATATGTAAGTTCTCTTATCATACAGAAAGTCCTAACAACAGCAGTCGCAAGCTCTGAACACAAACGAACAATAGCTGGCCGGAGTTCAATTTCCTAATTAGACTGCAGGGTGAAAACATTTTCAGTAAGAGCTGGACCCTCCTCCACCACGAGCAGGACTTTTGTCTTATGCACAGACAAAACAGGTGGTTATTAAGGGGTCTGGCGGTGGGAAGAAAGATTTTAGGTCTCACGGCAGCAGGGAGGCTAGGTGCGGCAACAAGATCCTGAAGGAAGGCCCCGCAGTACATCTGGGGAGAAGCCGCCAAACTGAGAGACTACAGCACACCGAGGGACAGGTGACTGAGGGTGCTTTTGGTGGTAATGTTCAGAGGCGGTGATGCTTTGGTTCTAGCGACATGAAGACATTACTACTCAACTCTCGAAATAGAGGTTTACAAGTAACAAAGCCTCAGAGGTTTTTAAGGCAAGGCAAGGCAACTCTTTTTTGCTTTTGCCACACGCAAATAAAACAGCTGGTTGTGATGGGGGAGGAAGAAGACTTTAGGATTGTGGTGTGTGAACAGGGAGACTGCAACTTTCACGTCACAGGCATAAGGTTTTACATATTAAAGGCATGAAAATATACGCTGAATGAATAAATGCAGTTCTTAAGCCATTACCGAGCAGCATGTGAGTGGATAAGGAGCAGGACCCCCGGAGAACAGGGTATGATAAAGTGCTGGAATAAAAGTCCTCTTACTTTCTCCATTTATCCAGTCAATAAATTATCTGCAAAACAACTATTACGTGCAAGGTACTATATTAGGTTTAGTTTACATGGAGACTGAATGGCCAAGACATTTGTTTTACTTAAGGGGGAAAAATAAACTATAACTGGCAGAATGCCCTGGAGAAGTACTGTTTTATACTAGATTTAAAAACGAGCCTCACACTGTTTTCTTATCTATTCTGCAAAGCAGGAGAGCTACATGTTATGGAACAGTTTACTTACCAACACAACATTTCTGACACCACTTGGTTTCAGGGATTTTTGCTGATACAGCAAATTTCCTAAATGTAAATGAAAATGAATATATAACACATGTAGGTGAAGTTAGTATATGATAATGGTATCATTACAGATCAGTGCAGAAAGGATGAGTTGTTAAATCTACTAGGTCATCTATTAAAAATAAGAATACATTTGCTCTGTTTCTCATCCCTCTTCCAACCAACTCCAAGTAGATTAAGGATTTATTAAAGTATGGAAAAATAAGACTATAAAATATTTAGATTTAGAAGAACAGACCTTGGGATTTCTTTAAAAAAATGCAAAAAGGACAAATTAAACAGGAAAATATTAATAAACTTTGATACTTTTTCCTGGATGGATCCCTACCACCACAAACTATAGGTGGCAATTTGTTGAATGAATTTGTTGAATATAAACTTTGGTTTACCAAAAGAAACCACTAAGAAAGTAAAAAGATAAGCCATAAACTGAGGAAATATATTTTTAGCACATATAATAAGCTGAAGCTATGTAAAATGTCTTACCACTAAAACAATTTTTAAGAACTTTTTTTTAGACATTTTTATTTCTCTACTCAGGAAGAATGGGATACAGATTTTCTGGCAAAGGTCCTTTAGGGGTTCTACAAATATCTGATTCAAACTTAGTATGTAAAAACCCATTTAAAATTATTTTTTAAAACTAAAATTAAAAAAGTATACATAAACTCAAATGTCTTTTATAATGAAAGTTGATAAAACAGACTGTTAGTGCAAGGTTGTGCAAATGTCAAATTATACTTCCCCATTTCTGTACACATATTTAAACTTCTTCTACAATTGTAAATGTGCCACAGATTAGATGTCATTGTTCTGCATGTCTTTAAAACAAAACAAAACAAAACAAAACAGAACTGTGCTTTGCTGGTAATAAAAGAGTAAAGCATGCATGTGATGCTCAATACCATACCAAACAAGCTCAGAATAATCTTGCTGGGTGTTCTTGTCCCCGTACAATTGGCAGCTGAGTAATAACCAAGCATATAATGCTGAGGTATTGTAACTTTAGCTTTTAATATGTTTTATATGCTGATGTTTATATTTATAAAAATCTTTAATAACTATTGCTAACATTTACAAATAAGACCTTATTGTTTGCCATGAATTTCACATGTTCTGTTTCAGTCCCTCTGATAATGCCACAAGATAGGTCACAACACAGAAATCTGAGGGTTAGATTTAATAATTTCCTCAAGGTCATACAGTTAGCAATTCTAGGAAGAAAGAATTCTAATCTAGTGTCTTAAGTCTAACTGTCACGTTCATAGTGATTCAACTTCAAAAAAAGAAATCTACTTCTCTTTTATAATTCTGGATCAGTTTCACTAAAAAGTATTCTGAGCTTGCAAGAGAAGTTGTTAAAATGTTACCACTTGTAAGTACATTATCTGTGTGAATTAGAATTTTGTTAATATTATGGGACCTAAACAATGACAAATTCATCAGATACTGAGGCACTAAATGACAATGATGATCTAGAATACTTTGATTTCAAATTTTGGGTTAAAGCACCTATTGTTCCCGTCAACTACATTAATATTGGGAAGAGTTTTATGTTCCAATTCATGCATTACATTAATATTTATAAAAATACCCTTTA
This sequence comes from Enhydra lutris kenyoni, assembly GCF_002288905.1. NCBI lineage: Eukaryota > Metazoa > Chordata > Mammalia > Carnivora > Mustelidae > Enhydra > Enhydra lutris. The sequence goes on from NW_019154143.1 coordinate 6,358,428, forward strand.
CATACAGTGAAATTTCATATAGCTTAAAACAAAACAAAAATTCCCCATACCTTTAAATTAAGTAAACTGCTTGAACCAAAGTGCTTTTTAGGGATTAAAAAAAATCTGAATCAAGGTCTTGATAGATTTCCACTGCAACAAACTTAATGCTCCCGGTCCGCACTTAGGAAATTGTCCCCTGGGTCCCAAGATTACTTAACAGGTTAAGTTACTGAATCTATCAAAACCCAGGAGGATTAACTGACTGCAAGGTTCTGAAAGACTGTAAAGAATACTACGCAGTCAATACAAGATCAACTACTAAGTACAACTGAGGGTTAACAATAATGAAACTACTCAGAATAGCTGTGAACAGCACACTGAAATATTATCAAAATTTTATAATTTTCTCCAGTGATCTATATAGACTTACCTTACTTTTAAGTCATGATTTTACAATAAGGCAGTAAAATTTATTTACCAGCACCCAGCTAACTAGAATCCGAAGTGAACCAACATTCTCGGTCTATTTATTGTAAGCTATTTTAGGTTACGTTACAGACATTGTTCAAATTACCATGCCCAACAATGACGACAACAAATCTGCTTAGTAAGAGATCTTACTAAGATCTCCGGCACTACTAGGTGCCAGAAACCATGGCAAATACTATACATACATAATTTATCATTTTAAAAACAACTTTACAAGATAGGTATACTGGTTCCATTTTACAGATAAGAGGTTGTATAATTTATTCAAGGTCCCAAACCTACTAAGTGAACAAGGCAGGATTTATCAAGTCTAACTAGATCCCAAAGCCTACTCTTTACTAAAGCAGCTTTACAGTACCAGACAGTGAGTACCTAGACTTATAATGAGAACCACAGGACATTACAAGATGCTCAAAGGAAGTTTAATTTGTGTTCACTTTACAGTAGAAGAGCTGGTACTAATACACACACAAAATTTTATCATGCAAAAGAAGTTCTCAGATTTCCAGCCAGTAAATGAGAGAAGTGAGAGTAGATTTTACAACAACTGACTTCTTGATAACAAAACTGGAGAAAGTGAGAAGGACACACTGCTGAGTGTTACTAACACTGAAGACTGACTATCACAAAGTTACGTGACATAACAGCCCAGATCTAAAGTACTCTTAGAGGTAGCATCTTCTTCTACGGAAATTCCTTAAAGGAAGAGGTAATACATCATTCAATTCTGTCTCATGTGTATACTAGGAAACTTTCTGCACATCTGATATATTCAGTAAAATTTGAAAAATTGAACACAGCTACAAATAAGCTCAAATAAGCTCCAAATGTCTCTATTCTGACAAAATGATATAAAAATAAGTGAATACATTAAAATTTATGTGCTTTATACTCCTTGGAGGGCTCTTGTACCTCACATATATTTTTATTTTTTTTAGAGATTTCATTTATTTGACAGAGAGAGAGCATGAGCAAGGGGAGCGGCAGAGGGAGAGGGAGAAGCAGGCTCTCCAGTGATTAGGGACCCTGATGCAGGACTCGATCCCAGGACCCTGGGATCATGACCTGAGCTGAAGGCAGACACTTAACGACTGAGCCACCCAGGTGCCCTCCTTACATATACTTTAAAAGCTTGGTGGTCAGTTTCCATGGCCAGAGGAATTTAGGATTATCAAGTTAGACAACTAGATGGAGATGTGCTATATAAGAAGACAGAAAATCAACAGCACCAAGTGGCAGCTGGGAGAAAAAGAGGGACAGACAAACACTATCTGAAGAAAGAAACTCCCTGACCCCATTCTTGGGGCTGGTAATAGCTAACTCCAGTTGTAGATATTATAATGTAAGTATCATAAATCAAGTCCAGAGTTGCAACTCTGAGTCATCATGAAAAGATCCAGTTAAACTCAATGTAATCTTTTAAGAAGACAGTAAAGCAAGAAGTATAATTTTTAAATGATTTTCATCAAAAGGTTAAGTTTAAAGTCTTTTGCATAATGGGGCAAATTTTAACTCTACTATAAACTCAGCAATTGAGAACAACAGCTTTTCAAGGTACTTGAAAGCCAAGGGTGTAGATTAGTTGCTCTACAACTGAGATGGTAAAGGAAGAATGGCTACAGTACAATGTTTTCTTAAAATACAATTTATACTAGATTCCAAAGACCTTTTGGTCAACAAATGAGGCACAACACGATAATAACCAAAGGAAGAGAGAGCAAAATGAAATATTCCTGAAAGTAGAAAAGCAAAACCCCTCAGTTCCTAAGTAATTATTTTCTAATGTGAAAACCTTGATTTAATAAATCATTTTGATTTTCTAAGTTTAGAAATTGTACTTTGAAAAAAATCCACTTTATTCAAATTAACACAGTATGTCAAAAGCACTGTATAAGATGGAAAATTACTAGCAAATCATAGAAAAAAATTAGTTTTAACCTTGTAAAAAACACTAATCAGTTTTAAAATTCTAGAGGTGCTTCCAGTTCTTGTGAAAATATATTACCTCTCACAGTTTTTTCATTACAAATGATTTCTACTAACCCAAACTGAATGCTTTTTTCAATTTCTGTAGTATAACTGTTATTTAGAATTAATTAACATACTACCCCTAAGGATGACACATAAGTAAATGTACAGTTACCTTGGCAGTATCCTGTCAGGGAGTTTGTGTGCTGGAATAGCCACAGGTAACTTCTGCATTTGTCTTGCATAATCAAAAAGCCCCGGTAAATTATGGGAATAAAGCTGAGAAGCTTTACCTGTAAAGAAAAATAACCATGATAATAAAAGCTAGTAACATAAATAGGAATAATTTTAAGATATGTAAAAACTAAGACTTACCAGATATTGATAGTAAGCAATTGTTCATTACGTATAACCATGTACACCTTCGGGGGAATAGCTGGTTTAAAAAAAAAAAAAAAAGTGCAAAGTTTACAAAAGATAACAGATAAAATAATAACATAAATATGTACATAATTAACTATGTAACCTGTCTTATCAATGGGCTAGTCTTAAAAAAGAAATTTATTTTTAATAGACATTCATTTTAGAAGACCTTTAAAACAAGATGATATTTATATGGGAGAAAAATAAGTAAATCAGCGATGTAATTTCATTACCTAAGTCTCAACATGATCTGATTAGTTCTAGTCTCCCTTATGGTTAAGAACTATATAATCCCAAATGCAAAGGGAGAAAGGACGTTTCCAAATGTCTATTCCTTTATTTTGGTTCTGGGGTTAAATAATTCACTTTCCTGTGTATTTCTCTAGATACTTTCATATCTAGGCATATGGACATGCCCAGCTTCTCTAGCAGAAGAGACACAAAAAAGAATCATGGTGCAGTGGAACATAGGGTATCAAAACACCAGGTATGGAGGAAAAAAGGTTGAGGGAAGAAGATGAAAATGTACAAATAATTAAGAATACAGATATGTAATTCATTTCTGAAACAGTCCATAAGAACTGACAGGCAGCTCCGGAAGTTTGAAAGTGATTAGTATTTAGGGCAAAAACAAGGGAATCCATGGAACACAGTCCATATTCTTTGAAGGAAAAATGTAACTGCTCTCATTAATATATATTATTATGAAGTCCAGTGGTTCTCAAAATGGTCCCTCCATCCACATCAGCATTATTAGCATCACGGGGGCATTTATTAGAAATGAAAATTCTTGGACCTCACCCCAGACTTACTGAAGCAGAAGTTCTGAAAGGGGGCCCAGCAATTTAGTATTAACCAGCCCCTCCACATGATTCTGAGGCATACCGAAGTCTGAGAGCCACTGATGAATATAATGAAGCATTCTGATTTAATAAACCCAAGCGCCGGGTTTGCTCTGGCAGCTCCTACTCAGTTACTCCAAAATAGATTGGGATGTGGGCAGGGAAGGGAGAGAATGAAGGGACAAATGAAACATACCAAGGCCTCTAAAGGGCTTTACTTTATTAAAGCACAAAGTCACAATGATGTCCCTGGATAATTAAAGGAGAAAAGGTAATAATAAAAGGGAAAGAACAAAGTAAAAGCTACTTCATGTAAAATCTGATTGTTTCTTTTATTTGCAAAATATACTCACATAAAGTATCTAATTTCTCCAAACAAATAAGACATGGCAATATAGTTTTAAAAAGAATTATTATTGAAATATGGTTGACATACAACATTGTATTGATTTCAGGTGCACAAAATAGTGATTTGACAATTCTATACACTATCTAATGCTCACCACAGTTAAATTGTAGTCATCATCTTTCTCCATACAATGTTATTACAATATTATTGACTATGTTCTCTATGCTGTATTTTTGCCATAGTTTTTAATTTTGAAAAATGTGTCTATTGCTGTGTCTCAGACTGAAACGACATAAACATTTCCTATTTTATGCTAGTCATAAAAAATCCACAATAGAATTGGGAATTCATTGGCTACATTGAGAAAATTAGGCAGAATGAGGGGCAGTGACTTATTACAAGCCATATAGCAGTATGTTATCAAAGTAGCAAAAACTGTGTTTTGTTTTAAAGATTTTTATTTATCTGACACAGAGAGAGAGAGCACAAGTAGGCACAGTGGCAGGCAGAGGCAGTGGGAGAAGCAGACTCCCCACCAAGCAGGGAGCCCGATATGGGACTCGAACGCAGGACCCTGGGATCATGACCTGAGCTGAAGGCAGCCACTTAACAAACTAAGCCATCCAGGTGCCCAGCAAAAAGTTGCTTTATATTTAATACTGTCTTGAACTGGGTTTATCTTCATTGAGAAAAACCATCAAAAGTATTTCTCTACTATTGAATCTATGGTCTATTGTGAGATAATTTATTTGTAAATGTAAGTGAATTAGCTTGTTTAATACAAACATACAAAGTACCAGGGCAAGACAAAAACTCCTCGCATAATAAACTGTCAACACAGGGACAATGAAAAAGTATATTGCAAAGTTTTATTAAGTGGATTTCGCACTGGATTTTTGTTTTTAGCCACATTTAATAAAACCCTAAACCTTTTCTAGATTTCTAATGTTGAGTTCCTCTAGCAAAGTAGGCTCTGGGTGAAATAATCCATTTAATGAAGGTATACAGTAGTTAAGAAGAGTAGGTTCTACAGTTTGCACAGACTCAGATACCTGCTTTCTCAGTGACTGTGACTTTGGATAATGTTTTGCACAGACTCAGATACCTGCTTTCTCAGTGACTGTGACTTTGGATAATGTGATCTCTGTGAGTCAGTGCTCTTATTTGTAAAATGGAGCGCCTATACCTAACAGAGTTGGCTGTGGTGATTAAACAAGAAAAGGGCGTGGAAGACTGGCATATGCGGAGCACTCAGTGAGTGTTAGCTGTAAGTAAAAAAAGCAGATAAAAAATTTAAAATCAGAAAAAAAAAAAATTAAAATCAGGACCCTATTTGGTGTGATTTCCTCTCCTTCCAGCATCTTCCCCTGTCTAACAGACTCATGCCACCTGGTCTCTTTCCTCTAGAGAACAGAGAAAATCCACCTAATTTCATAGCAAGATAAAAAAACACTGGATTGCACATATTCTCATTCCCTACTTTTCAAAGGCTTTCTCTGCAAGGGAAAAGGTTTCACTTTGTAGGGCATGTGTAGCTCAGACTATATTATTCAAACAGTGTAGTTTCCAGTGCTGAAGCATCTCAGGAAGGGACTTCCTGAAGACTGGGACCAGATGGGGCTGGTGGGCACCTTCACTTAACAGTCCCTTGAATTAGGCGAATAAATGCTTACCCCACCTATGCATGAAGTTAGCCTTGTTCCCTACAATTAATATTGTTACCTATAAAGTGATTTTTAAATCTTATTATATCCAAGAAAAATATCACTACCTTTGAGTTATTTACTAATTATTACAATTAGTAATTGTAAGTACAATTATACAAGACCCTTTCCATTTTTCTCTAGTTCCTAATATTTTTCAGCCACCTCATTATATACCACTTCCATCCAGATTGAAAGATTTACAGTATTATCATACAGTTTAGGATCTTGTTAGAAAATCTGATTAAAAAATGCTGCAATGAGGGGTGCCTGGGTGGCTCAGTGGGTTAAAGCCTCTGCCTTCGGCTGAGGTCATGATCCCAGGGTCCTGGGATCGAGCCCCCGCGTTGGGTTCTCTGCTCAGCGGGGAGCCTGCTTCCTCCTCTCTCTCTGCCTGCCTCTCTGCCTACTTGTGATCTCTGTTTGTCAAATAAATAAATAAAATCTTTAAAAAAAATGCTGCAGTGAGAAAAGATGGAAATGTTTGGTTATGAAGAAAATACCATTACTTACAGATTTTTTTCTCTCCATTGTATTTGTAATCAATTTATATTGATAATGGACAATCAGTTATACATCCCATAGGCACCCAAAACTCCGTGTGACCAAACTTCATGCACTATCATGCCCTTCAAACCTACTTCCCCTTCTGCACACGATACCCTGACAGGTGGTACTTGTCATTCACTAGCTGGAGACCTGGAGTCAACCTAGATTTTTCCTGAACTTCCATATTGAAGAGGTCATTTAATATGCCAGTTCCCGCTCTTTAGTCTTTCTCTAGGTCTGGTGTTTCTCCACAGGAGCCACACAGGTGGGGAAGGCATTGTGGTGAAGCAGTTAATGATATGGCCTCTGGAGCCAGCTGGCCTGGGTTCATATCCCACCCAGTTCAGCTACTTAATAGTTGTGCGATCTCTGAAATTTACTAATCCCTTCCGTGCCTCAGATTTCTCAACAGAAATGTGATCCATGATGGTATCTATCTTTGAGAGTTGTTGTGAAGATTAAGTAAGTTAATTACATTAAAAACAGTATCTGGCAGGTGCCTGGGTGGCTCAGTTGGTTGAGCGTCTGACTCTTGGTTTCAGCTCAGGCCATGATCTCATGGGTCATGGGACTGAGACCCGCTAATCGGGGAGTCTGAGATTTTTTTCCTTCTGCCCCTCCTCTCTCTCTTTTTTCTCTCTGGAATAAATAAATAAATCTTTTTTAAAAAATGTAAATACAGTATCTGGCGTCCAGTCAGTTTTATATAGGTATCGGCTACTAACACCATCATTAATTACCATTGTGTAGGTTGTTTAGCTTTGCCGGCCCTTGGCTACTAAATGTCAAAAGCTTCCCCCAGTCCCTGGGACACTAACCAATGTCCCCATACAATTCCAAACCCCTTTCTGTCCTCTCCACTTCTGCCCCGACTCAACACTTCTTCACCCTTTGACCAAAATCTCTCCTGCCATCTCTCATCACTCTGCAGATAGTTCTAAAATGCGGACCTGGTCATCAGCATGGTACACAAGCTCAGGGGTATGGCAGCCGCCTTCCCCACCCACCTCCATCTACTGTTCCTATGCTGCAGTTATCCTATATTCCAGTCAGACTGTTCACGGCTCCCCGTCTCGCCATGCTGATTCACAACTCCACACCTTCCTATTTACCCCCTATCTGTCTGGGAAGCTTCCGCTCATTGCCATGAACGGTCTCTTCTCACCTGCCCAGAGGAGAGGCTAGTGACTTGCACCTCTGTGGCCTCGACCTGTGCTCACTTCTAAGGTGACAGCAGAGTGTTGCAGTGACTGCCACATCTCTTTCTCTATTACATCATGAGGTCCTGCAGGGCAAGGACTAGTCCTGCGAATGTGTCCTCGGGACCTGACAAATACAATATGCTCTGTGAAGCTCTTATGGATACAAGCAGAAAATCCTAGAATTGTAATTTATTTCTTGCCTACTATCTATATGTAACTTTAAAAAGGGGACAATACAAAATAACACACCTGTTCCATTGATGTTTCATGAAGTTCATTAAGATTCAAAGTATAAATCCCTTCTTCGGCACCAAATATCAAGTACTGATCTGAAATGACAAAGTAATTCACCGGTTTTGATATGTAAAATACTTTCAAAAAGGATTTATATAGAAATTAAGTAAATATGTATTAATATGAAGAAAGAATTATGTGATGGCTAAGCAGTAAATATAGTTTAATACAACTAAGTGGCTAAACACTCTACCTTAATGAGCTGAGCTATATGTAAATACCAGCCTCAAAGGAGATGATAAAGAGGTTCTGAAGCCTGGAATGCTAGGGTTCCTCACATATCAGAGGGTTCCTCACATATCAGGGGGTGCTGAGGACTGGCAGAGAATCTGTAGCTTCTTTACTACAATTCCTTTAAGAGAGCATCATGTACATTTGATGTACAGAATATAAATACAGAAGAACTGATACAAAATATTTTTGCAGATGAGCTACCATTATAAGCAGTGTCATCGAAACACCAGGATCTAAAAACAAAAACAAAAACAAAACCAAACCAAACCAAACCCCAACAAACCAGGATCTGGCTACTGCCTATTCAAAAAGTTAACTAAAACTTGGCTACCTGCTAGGGTACTCCGTATCTGCTAGAACATGGTAGTTTAGCCACAGTCCTGTCTGAGCTGCTTTTGATAAAAAAAACCAATAGGTCAAGAACTTCTCCACACTAAACTGAAGTAGGCTGAGAACAACTGAGAATGCCAAGAGCATTCCTATACTGCCCAGTATTTAGGATTAGAGCCGGCAGATTAAAGGCATAAGCTTTGTAGTCCGACCCTACAAATGAACAGGATTCCAAGTGCAGCTATACCCCAGACTGGTGACAAAACGATGAACCTCTCTTAATGTCATTCTCCCTATTTGGGAAATACAAGTTTCTCTACCTTGGATTTTTAAAAGATTTAGTAAGACGCGCAGGCACGTATTCGTGTAGATCTTACATACACAGATACTAAGATATATAGTGAGAGAACGCTGGTAGTCTTTTGTCAGTGACTAATGACAACGATTCTTACTATGACTCCCTTTAAGGTGGAGAGGCCCTCTAGAGTGTTCACTACACCCTGGACCCTTGGCCGTTAACTCCTTTAACAACAGCTATACCTAAAACACAAAGATACTGAACGTGCAGCTACAGAAAAAAAACTTCTCTGGAGGCAATCAGGGTGGCATAGAGTGTATGGTTTCACTCTATTGATATGGGGACCACACAGTGAAATTTTAGTGTTGCAGGTCACTTCAAACACTGCTAATAACACGGAGAAACAAATTTACCTTGAACAATTTTTAAAAATTATAACAAAAAAATTTTCAGAAGGGTATTCTGAACATGAAGAAAACTGAATGCTTTCATGGCCTCAGGTTAAAAAACAGTAAGAAAGATAACATAGAAACATATAGTACTACCTCTTGTGTCTGGGTTTATCCATGATGTTGCACAGTGAATTTTCAAGGGACATCCATTAAAAACCTTCGAAAAACATGCACCCATCTGGAAAAACAAAGAATAACCAAGTAATACAATATTCCCTGATAAGAAGGAAATCATAAATTCTACAAAGGTGAAAAGTTTCTTCTTTCATTTCATGACCTAAAATGTTCTTAATCATTAAACTTAACATTAAAACATGAAAGAAGTATAGCTGATTTCAAAATTCATATTGTGTACTTCAAAACATGGGTCTGTACCCCTTTAAAAAAAAAAAAGCAATGTGCTTATTCTCCCTGGATGGTCAATAAAAAGCTTTATTTCTTTTTGTTAATATTTATCTGGCCCATTTACAAGTCTTTTATATAATAAGTACCTTATAAGGAAATATAGTATCATTCATTTGAACTTTTTTTGATCATTTGAATAAAATGTTAATTTTGAAACTGTTGTTCAGGTTCAAATAAATAAATACAAGAAAGCTTATTCATTTAATCACCTTTTCTACCAACAACTTGGGGAGGGGGGAAGAATACAAAAATATTTGATGAGAAGAGCACTGTGCATCATTTTATGGCTGGAATGTTTTCTTCACAAATATGGAGACAATACCCAGAGACAGAACGCATTACTATAGTTGATAAGGGATTAAAAATACTAACATGAAAAAATAAAATCATAAACTTTGAGATTTCCTTTTCCTCAAAGAAACCTACCAACCAATATTATTAAGATTTTAGTACCAAATAACAACAACCTGGCAATACCAGCAGGTGATAAAAGATCAATAAAAAATGTTTTTAATGCTGTAGGGCAGAAATTGTTATCATTTAACTAGTTCATTATTCTTCAAGATAACTGCCAAAATTTCGTATGTAGAGGTGCTGCCTAATCGCTAAAAATCCAAGTGACAAAATGAGGTGCCAACAATGAAACCAACCCCGCCCGTAAGCTAGTCTGGACAGCTGACAGGACCTGGCTTTCCAGTTACGAGCGCTTCCCTATTAGCGGCACCTGACCTGACAGCTCTGCACTGTACCCAAACAGGCAATCACGCCCTGCTGTTTGAGGGTCTCTGCTGGATTTGGGAGCCCTTTACTCTCAAAACTTTTATTTTGTAAAATAAGGTACAAATATTTAGATCTTTATATAATTACAAAGTGGAGGGAGAAACTAAAAAGGCTAAAAAGGAGAGTCAAGAGGTTACAGACTAGAAAGGCAGCAGACACCTTCTAAATTAGTGTCATACTACATTTTAGGTTACAGGTTTGCAGTGGTGAAAATGCAGTTCTATTTATACTGATGCACAATTACACGGAGCTAATAATTTAATTGAGCTAATATAATTTTATAATATAATAACATAATTTTAATACTAAGGCAGCAAAAAAACCAACCAGGACAGAGTGGAACACAGGAGTATACCTAGGAAAAAATCCTGCAAACATTCTGGGGTCTCAGTTTTACTCATGGTCAAAACAGAGTTTGGGCCAGATGATCCTTTAATGTTTCTTCTAGTTTTAAACTTTTGTTTTTGACAATTGAAAAATGTGTCATGTCTACATTTTGTACTTCCTATTGTATCCATGTGCCTTTTCTACATTTCTTCAAAAATATCTACAAAGAAGATATTAACAAATTTTGGAATAAAGGAGTTTTAAAATGTGTAATTTACCATAATTTTATTTTGTAAAGCTACTTTTCAGATGTAACAATATTTAAGTTAGCAATCTTACAAATTTTTTTTTAATTAATAAAGGAGATTCTTTCAAACAGGTAGAAAATCTAACCAAAGATACACAGCCAAGCAATTACCTTTCATTGTATTTAGCTTGAAAACAACCTATTTGATATTTATACTTACATGCACTTTAGGTGTTGGGGGTAGACCATTACTAATAGGCTTCTAGAAAAAGAATACATGCATGAATACACTTTTTGTTGCTGTTTGGTATAACAATACTGTATTTCAAACACATGTATCAAAATAAAATACATGAACCCTTTCCTTTTGTAAAACGAAACAATAAGGTAAGGCTAAAGTTCCCTATAACCCTTCTATAGTCCACTTACTCCTGGTACCTGCCCCCCCCAAACTGATTTAGTGTGTACCCTCCCAAGCCTTTCTTCCAGATAACTATATGTACTCATGTATTTGTGTATATTTTCATACCTCTTTCGTGTGTATGTACGTATGTATATATGTGTGTGTGTATACATATATATATGTATATATATATGATTACCTACAGAAAACACTTTTTGTTTTAGAACATAAATAGTCATGTACTGTTTTATCAACCTCTTCTTTGCCTTAATGTTGGGTCTTGGACAGATCTTCATATCAGTACACATAGATCTGGTTCATTTGTTTTAACTGTAGCACAGTATGAATATAACATACTTTATTTAGTTATTCTCTAATTATTACTGGATATTTAAGTTATTTTCCATTTTTTACTATAACAAAAATGCAGAAATGGTCACCCTTGCATGTACCTTACTATGCAATATGTGAATGATTTTTTTAGGGTACACTGTGAGAAGAGAAACTACTGGAACAAAAGGGCTGTATCTACATTCTGGCTGCCAAGCTTTCTGAGTACTCATCTCATATCATACCCATCAGCAATGTAGGACAGCACTGGTTCCTTATGATCTCACAGACACTTAATGTTATCAAACTGATCAATAAAAATGTTTTCTCCTTAATTTGCATGGCTCTGATTGTCAGGAAGATTGAGAATATTTGAAAAACAGAATTGGCTATTTGTATATTCTCTTCTGTGAATTGTCTTTTCCCATTTTTTTTACTGAGTTATGTTTTTATTATCTATTTCTTGGGAGTTCTTTATGTAATCTAGATTTGAAATTTTTTTTTCTAAAAAAGACTTTACTTACTTTTCAGAGAGAGAGAGAGCGCGCGCGTGCGCATGTGCATAAGCAGGGGGAGTGTTAGGCAGAGGGAGAAGTAGGCTCCCCGCTAAGCAAGTAGCCTAATGTGGGGCTCAATCCCAAGACCTGGGGATCATGACCTGAGCTGAAGGCAGATACTTAACCGACTGAGCCAACCAGGCCCTTTAGATGCAAATACTTTATCTATTAAATACATTACACATGTCTTATTCTAGTCTGTAGATTATCTTAACCTTGTTTACAACGTCAACTGAAGTTTTATATTTTGATGAATTCAAATGTATCAATCACTGGTCAAAGTATACTGATAATTATAAGGAGAGTAAAAACAGCATAATCCTTCACCTACAACATGCTCAAGAATACCAGATATTTTTCCAAGGGGCTACGTGCCTGAAGTATATGATTTGTCCCCTGGAGAAGGAATCTCTTTGAGAGAGAGGATACTTTATTTATTTCTTAAAATGTAGTCCTTCCTAATTCAAGATAAACTCGACCACTTTTTTTTTTTTTTAAGATTTTATTCATTTATTTGTCAGAGAGAAAAAGAGAGAGAGAGAGAGAGAGAGAGAGAGAGAGAAAGAGAGACAGAGAGAGGACAAGCAGGGAGAGTTGGCAGGGGGAGACGGAGAGGCAGACTCCCTCCCCACTGAGTGAAGTCGATTAGGTCCCAGGACCCTGGGATTATGATCTGAGCCAAAGGCAGACACTTAATCAACTGAGCCACCCAGTCGTCACACAATGATACTTTAAACTCTATTTTATGAAAGTTTAGAATTCTTTGGAGGTTAATCTTAATATTTTAAGGAATGACATCCTAATTTTTTCTAATCTAAATCAAAATTACCTAAGTGATGTGACAGAAATGAACTAAAAAGCTATTAGTTGATTTTGTATATATAATACAAATGAAATATTCTATGTAGTACTACTTCTGTAACTACTAGACACTTCCGAAATTAAGACTATTTGAAATTTTATTTTGCAGATAGGTATATGAGGATGTGCAGCCTCTCATGGCCACTAACTTCTGACAATGTTTTTCCATTTTGCAAATAATTTATGTACTTAGTTTTATATTGATATCCTTAAATTATGTTAGATCACCTACTCTGGCAAAACATTTTTAATTAGTGAGCTCTCAATGTTGTAACTGTAAGATTTATATTAAGTATTGATAGAACTGGCTATAAATAATTTCAAGCTGCAGAAACTAATCATGTTTTAATATATCATGGATACTGTTTATCCTATGATACAGTTATGGACATATTTCAGAATTACTGAGACTGTTAGTTTCACTACTACAGAACAGTAGTTCCTTATCCTACTGAAATAGGTAATAGAGTGAATTAAAAACGCATACATAAAACTACATCTCTCAAAGGTTCTTACACCGCACTGCAGGTGTAAGGTTGTATATCTGTACCAAGTTGTATATCTGTATCACTAATTAACAGGGCTGCTAAAATTTACACTGATGAAAACAAAAAGGCCCTGCTCAGCTGGACAGACTTCATAAAAACTTATTCCTGAAGGGCATTTTATGCTTTTGTTAACAACGTCCTACCTAAATTTCATAAATTATGATGGATAATCCCAGTTAAATGCTTTAACTGAAAATAAAAAATGGTACATCATATTATGTCATGAAACATTTACTTTTCATTTTTAAAGATTTTATTTATTTATTTGACAGAGAGAGAGAGAGAGAGAGATCACAAGTAGGCAGAGAGGCAGGCAGAGAGAGAGGGAGAAGCAGGCTCCCCGCTGAGCAGAGAGCCTGATGCGGGGCTCAATCCCAGGACCCTAAGATCATGACCTGAGCTGAAGGCAGAGGCTTAACCCACTGAGCCACCCAGGCACCCCTATCATGAAATATTTTTAAAAAAAAGTTTACCAGATATAGTACAAAAGCCTCTAGCAGTGTGCTTTCTACCTAAAATCACAGCTATATGCACATAAACATTTTAAATACACTATAAATATCTATAAAAACAAATATTAGTATACATGAAAACTTTTAAAAAATACCATCTCATCTCATGATCTCATCTGCTGAATTGGGGATTTTAAGGATTTTTTTGTTGCTCTAAGTTCTATGATGACAGACATTTGTCATCTGATGATGAAGAGATTCTTTACAAATGTTAAAATATTTTTAATCCCCTGATAGAGAACACTTATTTATCTGTAACACAAATAGCTGTTAAGGTTAATTTCATCTTTTCTGAAGTGATATTTTATATCTACTAGAAAATAATTTTTCCTCCTTGTTAGGTATTTTCTTTGAGTAAGAGTAGTAATACCATGAATTATGTAATCTACAGTTAAAAATCTGTCCTGAGTAAGTCCTAGCTTCCCTCATCTGTCCATGTCCTACTTTCCATAACTTTTTGAGACTGAAAAAGGAACTTTGTGAGAATCAATCTCATCACCATGAAAATAGTCATCTGTATGCAGAAGGTCACATTTTATAATACACGATTATAACCAACTGGCCATCATTCAAGTTTGCCACAGCAAAGTTGCTTTTTTTTTTTAAAGATTTAAGCAACCCATTTTCATCATATTAAATACCATATTGTAAAATATGTAATTGCTAAAGTTTCATTAATTACAATAACAAAACTAACTTAACAATGAGAAAGAAAAAGAACAAGTAGAGGTTATAAATATAAATACCTACTGGTACATCTTTCTTTTCTTTCCTTGAAGGGTTTGTGCCTCTGTGTTCATTCTGTTGTTGATATAATGAACCATCTCGTTCACCATTTAACTGGAAGGAGCTCACTCCATTTCCTTCAGTGAGATGTTTAAATATATTTAAAAAGGATTAATTTTCATGAAAACTTTTATTCAGAAAATTATCAACTAGGAAAGAAAAATCCGATCTCTCAGATGGTTTCTGTCTTCACTTGGGATCGCCCAATCAGAAATATTTAGTACTCAAAGAAGTCTGATACACATGTTCTGCTACTTTTATCTTTTTTTTCATACAAACAAATTTAAAATCAGGTTATGTCTAAGCACTTGTATTTGTGTAAAAGACAAAGATATATATAACTACTTTCAGGAAAGGGGCAATTCACACTATGTTATCCAGGAAACTTCAGTAGTTCTTTTTTTAATTCCTTCTTTTTTTTTTTTTTCGCTGCTTGTGCATAATATGCAAGAATATAGTATTAAAACAGCATCTTCTGGTATTAATTTGGAGGCAAATACCTATCAAGAGTGACAATCATTTTTCTAAAAATGATTAAATGAAATAAAATGAAGAAGTTAGACAGAGTACCCTCCCTTCTTTTTCTAAAACACAAGTAAGCCTACAACCAAAACACACTTTCCTTGTTTGTTCAGAGTTGTTTCTTCTGCTGCCACGCTAAGATAAATGATGAATTTAACATTCACAATTCTCCAAGAGGGAAGAGGTTAGATAAGAAATGAGAAACAAGGACATCTGAATCCCAGAATGGGTCAAAGGTAATCCTGCCATATAAACACTTCAAATCATGTGGCAAAAAGCAGAAAACATCTCTATGGTCATTGTCTTCCTTCTCCCGTCTCTCAAAGGAATTTCAAATACTCTCTTAAAAGAAAGATACCCTCCATTTTTTTCATGCAGTACTAAACCCTGGTAACGTGGCTATCTCACCCTCCCTACCACCATTACCTAAAGCAATGGGCTTTTGTGGAGGTAATCTGGGTGGCGGTGGTCTTGGCGGAACTTGGGATGGTTTTGCTGGGCTCTCTGACGTGGGACATCTCTTGATAGTTCCTTGGTTATCATCCTCAGTAGAATGAGTTTCCTGTGGCATGAATATGGACTTAGGCTGAAATAATACAGAAAAGGAGACCAACGGTTAAACATGAAATTATTCATGTTTCATTCCAAAGGAAAAATATTAAACATTTTTTGAATTGTGTTTACTAGCTAAACTTCACGGTTATTCAACTACTTGATTCAGATTATCCTACATACATCCTTAAAATGTACAATAAGGTGTTTTCTCAGGCAGGAAAAAAAAGCCCCTAATTCCTTCACAAGCTTTCCTACCTAGACTTGCTAAGTAAGAATATTCTATTTTTTCTGACCTTCAATTTAAATGATTCTCTTTATAAATATTCAGGCTAATCAGATTTCAGTTCTTTATAAGGCTAAACTGTCTCTTTTAGATGACTATGGATTTTACGTTAATGTTTAATCTCTCAGACTGGGGCAGGAGAAGATACCGATTAAAATTTTTATCATACTGGAGAATACTAACAAGCCATATGGAATGGCTAAGAAACTTTCTGTGCAGACAATGAAAAAAACCTCCAGTCTGCTGACAGTTTGGAGATTTTATAAGTTTTTATAAATGTGTCCATTATTAGGAAGATTGCTCAGCACTTTTTGAAATTCTAATGTAAAACTAAATAAGCAAGTACTGTGTGAATTATGATTTTTTCAAAAGCATAAAATGAAAGCAAAATACAGTAATAATATATTAGTTGCCAAGACTGATCAGACTGCAACTTTCTTTTATAACCCCTGATTTCAAACCTTGGAATAGCTCATTTTATAAAGAGTTCAATTTTATAATTAAAATTTGCTCTGCATATAAACTCATGAATTTTTACTACCTATATCAACTCATTTTGTCTTAAAAAAAACTATCAGAGTAATTTTAGTATTTTATGTTTTTTAACATTGTAACAAAAGGATTTTGTTGCTAAAAAAATTTTGAAAATTACTCTCCTATTTTGTACTTTTAATGTAAAAGTACGTTCTGACAGTTACATATCTATGATGATAAATCATTATCCTTACCCATTCTCAAGAAATCAGTTACTAGTAGATCAGAGATTTTGGAGGAAAAAAATCTTACAAAAAAATGTGAGATTTCTAACCAGGTGAAATAATACTAACCTGTTAATCATTTTAATGTACAAATTTCTAGAACTTATTATTTAGAATAAACAGTAAGTGACAAGTTGGATAATTAAAAAAAGACAAAAATAATCACAGTCATCTGTATCCTGGTTAGTAACTTATTCATGATTTTTTTTGGTGGATCCCAAGTGAAAATAAGCTACAGAGGAAATAGTAATCCAGTATTAAGGTGGCAGAACAATCACAACAAGCACACACACATAATTCAAATTGAAAAACCTGCTTTACCTTTGGTGGCAAAGGAGGTGGAACTTTCGCTTTCATGGTTGAACTATAAAAACATGAGAATTTAGAATCAGAATTGAATTAGTACTAAAATATAATTAATTTTTCAAAGATATGGAAGAATATTTGCATAAACAAGTTCTCTTTTCTGAGATTATGAGTGTTTTCCAAATATTCTGTGGAATGTTCAAGTTATACTGAATGAAGTTTTATTCGGAAGTAATTAAGGAGATACGCTTTCTTGGTTTCAAATTAAAACAAGAAAAGATAACTACAGTTCCTGTTTATATCAATTAGAAGGTAATTATTAAAAAACATAAGCAGCAATTAGTTTGGGAAAAAATAGCAAAATGATATGGTATAAAAATATATTACAATGTAAGCTTCATTTTTACTACTGTTAGATATGAAATATCTCTGACGAAGCTCATCAAAAGCTACACATATTTGCTGGAAAATTTTAGGTAGAATTTATTTGACTGAAGCTAAGATTCATTGCAACTCAGGACTGGCATTTAGATGTACAAAAAAATTAAAAGATGATCGAGCATTAACTCTCAGATGAGGAAAGGGGGGCCCCAGAGAGGCTAAGTGACCTGATTCAAGGTCACAGATAGTGAGGTATAAAGGAAAACCTATGCCTCCATGCCTCCCACTGCCAGTCAGGTGTTACTCTACCACGAAACTGCACCTTTCTTTAAAGGGGGGAAAAAATCTAAAAAAAACCTAAGTATCAATGCTTCCATAAGTGAGAATATTCCCTCTTTAAAAATACACTTATATAATGGGGCGCCTGGGTGGTTCAGTGGGTTAAAGCCTCTGCCTTCGGCTCAGGTCGTGATCCCAGAGTCCTGGGATCGAGCCCCGCATCAGGATCTCTGCTCAGCGGGGAGCCTGCTTCCCCCCACCCCCCCACCCCCCTCTCTGCCTACTTGTGATCTCTGTCATATAAATAAATAAATAAATAAATCTTAAAAAAAAAAAAAAAAAACCACTTATATCCACTGTGTTTATTTAAAACATATCAGATGAAATTTAATCAACCAAGTACAAGCCTCTTTGTAGTTGTAGTAATAATTATAGCATCTACCAATTACTACATGACAACATTAAATTACAAGATATATTTACTACCTTTGTCAATTAGTTTCTTTCAAAGTTCTTTGTCATCAGCCAGTGCTATGAACTGAATTTTGTCCACCAAAATTCCTATGTTGAAGCCCTAACCTCCAATGTGATCGTATTTGGACATAGGGCTTCTAGAAGGTAATTAAGGTTAAAGGAGGTCCTAAGGGTGGGGTCCTGATCCAACAGGACCTTAAAAGAGGAAAGGAGATTATTCTTTCCTTCTCTTTTTTGTGTATACACTGAGAGAAGACCATGTGTGGACACAGCAAGAAGGCAGCTGTCTACAACCCATGAATAGGGCCCCACCAGGAACTGAATGGGCAGTCAATTATCTTAGACACCCAAGACCCCAGAGCATGACAAATTTCTGTTACTCAAGTCACTCAGTTCCCGGTATTTTCTTATGGCAGACCAAGCTAAGACAGACTCGCTTGGTACCAAGAAGTGGGGTAATGTTATAACAAGTACCCAAATATGTGGAAGCAGGTTTGGAACTGAATAATAGGTAGAGGCTGGAAGAGTTCTAAGGTACAGGCTAGAAATGAGGACGCTAAGAGTGATTCTGGTGAGTAGCCAGAAAGGAGAGCTGGAGAGAGTTTCCATCTTCTTAGCGAATACATAAAGAGTCACCAACAGAATATTGGTAGAATGTGGACATTAAAGGTCATCCTGCTGAGGTCTTAAATGGAAATGATGCCCGTATTATTGGAAACGGGAGGAAAGGGGATTCTTGTTACAGAGAGGCAGACAACTTGCCTAAATTGTGCTCATATTCTAGTGTTTAGTGGAAGGTTAACCGAAGTCCTAAGAGTGAGGTCCTCATAGGAAAAGGGAGAGAGACTTCTGTCTCTGCATGCATGGATTGAGGAAAGCCCAAGTAAGAACATGGAGAAAAGGCAGCCATCTGGCAGGCCTGAAAGAGACATCTCACCAGGAACTAAACTGGCCTGCAGCTCGAGCCTCAGCCTCCCAGCCTCCACAACAGTGAGATCAATTTTTAAACCACCAGTTATGGTGTT
This sequence comes from Enhydra lutris kenyoni, assembly GCF_002288905.1. Taxonomy (NCBI): domain Eukaryota; kingdom Metazoa; phylum Chordata; class Mammalia; order Carnivora; family Mustelidae; genus Enhydra; species Enhydra lutris. The sequence goes on from NW_019154143.1 coordinate 6,377,882, forward strand.
TTGTTAATGTTCCTTGAGCTAACACAACTAGAATAAAGAAAGATCAAGAAACTGTGGTATAACCCATAATACTGTGTTACTACTAATGATATTAAAATTCCTGGCAGTATATGCTGTCAGATTTATGAAATCAAGTCAAATGACACCTTTTCTTTTTTTTAATCAAAAACAGAAACAGAACTTACTGTTTAGATTCATCATCATCCCCTTCATCATCTTCTAAATGTGCCACATGCCCTCTAAGGACAAAGGATAATTCCACTGTCACTAAATGGACTTTACCAAAATGGCTTAAGAGAAAATTTTAGAAAATGCAGGAAGGGCTACTGGAAGACAGAATTTTATTTGTGCAGCTTTGCAGAACTCAGAATTAGACAACAACAAAACAACCTTAGGTTATATGACAGAGAAGGGGCAAACAGACTTTACTTATCTATAACATAAAGTATTTTAGGTTTAATTCAAAATCAAAATTACCGCTGATGTAATTCTTCTTCAACAGACTTCAGAAGACTCCTTAAAACAAAAACAAAAAATACTGTCAATATATAAGCAAAGGAATACCAAGTACATTATTTTCATCACTTTAACCTTATCCACAAATTTTTAAATTACTTTTTCCTATTTACTAATATCTGCTACAATGATCTCTATACCATAGAACATCAAGTTATATTTAACGATATGTCTGTATTTTCTGTTGCTAATGTCTTTATACATGTATTTGAAATGAACACAATAAATCCTAATGTTTATTGGAAAATACCAATTCAAACAGAGGACAACCCACCATGAAATGTCACAATAGGACTGACAAAACCATAATTGCAGGGTCATAGTCAGGGGTTTCCAGGATTCAAATTTTCCCTGGAACATTTTACCTGACACCTGAAATTATATTTTCTTTTTCTTAAAATAAGGAAGGTGACACACTTTAAAAAAACATGCTCTCAGGCAATCCTACAAAATGAAACTCAACATGTTGGATCTCTGCAAAAGCATGCATGCATGTGATGTGAATACATGAATGTAGTAGCACTTTGCTTCCACAGAAGACACTCACTTACCTGACGGATCTGTTCTCCAGTGGTGTACTGGCAAACACATTTACACTTTTGGGAGACTAAGCCTGTATCAGACCAGGTGCGAGGATTTTATCATTAGGAGCAATTTATGAAACTTTGATATTCAGGAATGTAAGAGTGCACTCGTGGCATTCCTGGAGTTCCCTTACTTCTTTCAACTGCAAGTTCATGCAGCGTATCTCCTACCTCCTATGTTACATTCTGCAAGCGTAAACACTCTGCAGCTTTCGTAAAGCCAGTGGGATAGGACGAAATGCGGTTACTAACAGATTACTGAGGTAAAAGTGAGTCAACAGAAATTTACTCTCCTCAAAAGCTGTAAGGCAGTACCTTCTAACTATGTTCCCCTCCGATATATACTGGAAAAAACTGTGCTTAGAATTATCCAAACATAAATCCAGAGAAACTGAGAGGTATGGTTACCTGGTCTAAGCAATTAATAGAATAGATTTTGGTCTTTAAATATATTAATTAGGCCAGCTTACTAACAACCTAAGTATTAACAAATAATAAAGCTCTAATTCAAGTTTAAATGACATGGGAAAGCCATAAACTAATTGCAAATCTTATTTTGCAGGTTAAAAAAAGCCCTGAGGTATTTCAGTGAAATCTATCACCTAACTCACAAAGCTCGTCAAGGGCTAGATCGAGGAAGGCAGGAGCTTCTGACTAGAAGCAGGAGAGCAAAGTGATGCCAGGTTGTGAAGCAAAGACAGCCTGAATCTGAGTCCTGCCTCCATCCCTGTAAGCTATGCAGCCTTCAGTAAGTTACTCTTCCGTGCTTCAGTTTCCTTATCTGTAACACAGGAATTGTAACAGCACCTACATCCAAGTGTTTATCTGACGATACCCTGAATACGGGTAAAGTGCTTAGAATAGGAATTTAGAATATAGTATCTGCTCAATTAGCATTTTTTTTTTTTATTATGATTGAGCAACATTTCTTTAAACTAGCAATTCTCAAAGTGTGGTCTAGGGTTCTCTGAGGTCCCTTGGTCTCCTGTAGGGCGTCTGCAAGAACAAAACTATTTCCATAATACATATAATACAAAAAAGCATTTACCTTTTGCATTCTTGTTCTTTCATTGAGAATGAAATTCTGGAGTTTTCCAGAGATTAAAAAATGCATGATAACACAACAGATTAGTAGCAGATATGAGAATCCAGCTGTCTTCTATTAAGCCAGATATTAAAGAGATTCACAAAAAAATAAAAAAACAATGCCACTTTTATTACTATTACTTTGTTTCAGGAAAATAGCTGTTTTTCATAAAAAATGTTATTAGTGGGCCTCAACAAAAAGTCTTTTGAATTATACCAACATAAATAGAGTCTATTATCACAATTATTTGCTGCTTCTAAGTCTCATGAGAGAAATCAAGTGGTGCTATAAGGAAGGTATCATAAAGAAGTGGCATTTAAATTGGTCCTTAATGATGAGTAACTTTTAACACACACACACAAAATGTTACTTATGTTAACATGTATCAGGTATATTACTAGTTTAAATAAGGAAATATTTTGAAAAGTTCTCAGTGTAAATTTCTAATACTATAAATATTGACAGTTATAAACCATATAAACAAAAGCTCACTGGAGTCCTCAATAATTTTTAAGATTGTAAAGGATCCTGAGACCAAAAATTGAAGAACCACTGCTTTAAACTATTTTACTAAGTTAAACATAGTATCTCCGAAGTGTACAGTGGGTTTTTATATCATTTTAGAAGATACAAAAACACTTCTTTTTTAAACACATGACAACAGTTTTGGGGGGGCACCTCTTTATCCAGTAGAGAATATTTAAATTTGAAAATAATTAAGAGGGAAATTAAAAATGTAGTTTATTTTCAATTACCATATTTAATTGAGCTTACATGGTATTCCATTTTCTTTTTTTAAAGATTTTATTTATTTATTTGACACAGAGAGAGAGAGATCACAAGTAGGCAGAGAGGCAGGCAGAGAGAGAGGGGGGAAACAGGCTCCCCGCTGAGCAGAGAGCCCGATGCGGGGCTCCATCCCAGGACCCTGGGATCATGACCTGAGCCGAAGGCAGAGGCTTTAACCCACTGAGCCATCCAGGTGCCCCGGTATTCCATTTTTTAAAAAAGGATCTTCCTAAGAGTGTTAGATTCTCTAAGAGTAAGAGAGAAAGGTTAATAAGAACACAGAAAAGCAGCTAACCTATGGCTAGGGACTCACGTAAATTTTTTATTTATTTGTAAATCTCCTACTACGTGTTGCAGATATTTTGTTAATAAAGCTATAGAATTCATGAGGTTTTAATGAAAAGAAAGATATACGATTTGCTTTTCAGGCTTTATAATAGAGAAAATGAAACATGGCTAAATTTGCTAAGAGGTTCATTTACAGTAAATATTGTATCTTGAGAGCCCTAGAGAAAAATGTGACACTGATACAATAAACAGTATCACTATTCACTAGTCCACGTGGATTCTTATGGAAACTTCAGAAAGTAATGAACAAAATAAAACAAAAATGATGCCCAGAGATACTGAATTACTAAGTCAATCTAACATAATTTGGAAATCTGGATGAAAAGTTAAAAATGCAACAATATGCAATCACAGATTAACTGGTGAAGTGAAGAAACTGATACAGGTAAGTAAAAACCACAGCCAAAATATTTAGCATATTCAAATTAGCTAAGAAATTCATGCTGCTAAAATCTGAAATTGCCTAAATGGCTCAAAATAATCTTTAAGTATTGTCCTGATTATATTTGAAGATAAAACAAACTTCCTATTTCTTTACACCCAAAGAGCAGTTTTATTCACTCATATTTATTTGTTCTTACAATCAAAATTACTGAGTAAGTACTACACATAAGGGTAATTGGTAAATATTTATTAAACTCCAACTGTCCTAAATGCTTTGCAATGATTACTACATTTCACCCTTGGCACCTTACAAGGCAGGGACTATTATAATCCCCATTTTACTAGAGAAAATTGAGGTAAATTTCTCAAAGTCACATAGCTTACAGGAACAGAGCGTTCTTACTCCAGATCTAGCATTTATTACTACTACACTCAATTGTGCCAGGAACTGTGTAATTCAGTTACACTTTTCACCAATACTTAAGTCTTTAGAAGAGAATTCATCTTTAGAATTTTTATTCTACATTAAAAACAAAATCAGAAATAACTGTTTTTATAAAAATAGCATTTTGTTGGTTTTAAATGATCAGAAAAGTTGATCCCAATAATAACAGCATTCAAAAGAAAAGAAAACCCAGTAAGTCAAAATACATATCATTCTGTTAAAAAAACAAACAAACAAAAAACTATCTTAAGTTCCTGTTTGGTCTGGAATAGGTAGAAACCCATAAATGGAAATCTGTCTGCCTGATCACCTATGGAGAAAGCAGGAAATCCCGTGAGTTTTAAAACACTGCCTAGTCACAAGAATAAAGCAGACATCAGTACAGTAAGAGAAGTGCTACATCCATGCTCATGTCACATGTATGTATATACCTATACACGAAGCACAGCCAAAGGTCAAATGTCTGGCCAACCTACCTTGCCAGTGATTCGTTATATAGAATACAGTTCCTTAAGCAGGGATCCAATTAATCAAAAAATGAAGGTTGGGCAAATTATTAACATTTTACCTAGCCAAAGTAACTATATACTATGAAAATGTCTAACAATCAGAAATTAGACAATGGGAACTAAGGAGTCTGGAAAAGATTTAGTGATGGGCCATATTTTTTTTTTTTTTTTGCATTTTTGCAAGTATATAATTCAAAAAATATATTTAAAATGAACCAAAAAAGGATAAATGAAATATTTCTCCAAATTATCCACTGTCTCTTAAATATACCAAAATTTGCTAACCAGGTCCTTAATTACCGTGACCTTAAATTTAGACCAAAAAAAAAAAAAAAAACAAAAAACAAAAAAACCATAAAAAGCACTCCAGAATTTTTATTTGCTAACCACTGTAAGACAAACTTTCTTTGCTGTCCATCAACGAATCAGGACAGATTATAAATAGCATATAGTTAACTCTTAAGATAAATTTTCATTTTTCTACTAGGGAAATTTTATTTTATTTTTATTATTTACCATTTTAGGAAACCTAAATTAGGTTAATAAAAAAAACCCCAACTTCATTGTATTTAACTGAAGTTCAGCTTAAATCAAAACTAATATCATTTCTTTAGGTTGTCATTCAAGGTCTTTTCTCTGTGTTGAGAAAAGATAGTGTATTTAAACATCTAGTCTATAAAAAAAGGAGAGAGACATGATTTTGCATTATCTTTAAGTCTGAGCTACTCGTTTTTAGTCACCATTTCTCAAGTGCTTAAAGTATGGGTGTATGTATACTTCTCAACTCTCTAAATGAAATCATAAATTGACATTTTAGGTTGTTGTGATTATTAATATCTACATTGCTGGGAGATTTCGGCAATTTAAACAGTATTTCCTTACAAATTAGATTTCAAAATGATAATCTCTTCATGAACTCAGGAAATGAGAACCTACTGGGAACAGCAAGAGTCCTGTCCCCCCTTACCATGCTGACTCAGGACTGCGAGTAACTTAAACTGTTACACCTTGCAAGCTGCGTTTTCACCCCAGTGCTGCATCACCCAGACAGTGCCTGGCATACAGGAGGTCTTTAATAATTGTTGGATTTACTTCCTGCATGAATTGATAATGCTTAAGACTCTAGACACATTTTAACTACTATCTACTTATTGAAAAGCTCTTAACAGCTAAAAGTCAGGATAGAGATTTAACAGTGTGAATATTCGCAGCTATTTTCAGAGCTGCACACCTGGAATATGCACCAGCGCAAGTTTTATAAGGAATAACCAGGCCAACTTTAAAAATAAAAGAAAAAAAGAATCCTGAAACATACATTATTTTAGTTGGAATGTACTTCATTTTTTCTAACAAGTAAGGTCTACAAAGTAGCTTGATATAAAAAATTTAAGATGACTGTCCCCATTAGGACAATTACCGACTAAATGATTAGCAAAGCAGCAATGAAGAAAAGTTAAAAGCATATTATAAAACATACCTACCAGACTTTACTTCTGGAAGTATTAAAATATATCATATATTAAGTATTATATATAATAAAATATACAATAAATATAAATACAAAATAGAACAAATACGTTAAAACATAAAGTAACTTAGCTATTCTTGAATTTAAATTTAATTTAAAAAGAACTTTACTTACTTGTTTGCACCCAAAAAGTAACTACTTTGGTGTCCTTGTCCATATTCTAGCTGTAGATCCTAAGAGTATAAAATAACATATTAAGCAAAAGAGTAGTATATTACAAATCATGATACACAAATATATGTATTTCAAGAGAAGCCCCAGACTGCAAATAAATCTGTATTGCTATATGTTCTTTAACAAAAAAAGGCATAGTAGCACTTCCAACAATAAAAGATGTCAGAAGTCTGTAGTTGTGGTTTACATATTTATTTAAGTTCAGTATTTTTCTGGGAATTTGTTTGAGTAATACATGCAAGTTTCATTTATGGTTATTGCTTTTGTAATTAAAATTTGTAAAAATCAGTTTTTAGAAAGAAAAATGCTCAAATAAGACACTTGACATCAAGCTATAATGAAGCAAAAATGATTACAGAAGAGAACAAGCAACAAAAATCTTGACCTTGTATGTAAGATCTGCAATAATGCTGTATATATACACACATTCACATATTTCTATTATTGCTTCATGCAGGTAATAATTTATTTTTATTTATTTATTTATTTATTTGAGAGATGGAGAGAGACCACAAGTAGGTAGAGCAGCAGGCAGAGGGAGAGGGAGAAGCAGGCTCCCTGTTGAGCAAGGAGCCCAACACAGGGCTCGATCCCGGGACCCCAGGACCATGACCCGAGCCAAAGGCAGCTGCTCAACTGACTGAGCCATACAGATGCCCCGTAGATAATAATTTTTTAAAGATATAGAATAGGGTGCTCTTTTTAAGTAAATTATATAGATGAACATGCACAAGGTTGTAATTACACTTAAAGGGTTTTTAGTAATTCTTTAGAGAGTTAAGTAGCAAAACGAGTATCCTTAACTAAACATTTCCACTGAATGCCTACACGCTGTAGAGAGTTAAGAACTGAAATTTAAAGGGACTAACAATATATCTCCTCAACTCAAATGCCTTCTTGAGGAAAAAAAACGTTTTCTAACAACAATGGAAAGTACAAAGTAAAGCTACCCTTCCTCTCCCCTTCTTAAGTCACTGTATTTCAAGCATGGTTTTCTTAATGAAGGTGGAATACTTAACATTTTAAATGAATTTTATTTTCACTAGAATATAGTGTACTTAAAGTGTTTTCTAATTATACAAGATATTGCCAAATGCAAAATTATACAAGATATTGCTAAATCCTGGTACTTCCTTTGACTAGCCTTCCAACACTGTGCAGGAAAAGGTGCAACCTTTTCCATGTCTCCACATCATTTAATACCCAGTTGTCTAGCACTTAGACTGCCTTTTAATTAATTCATTTATCAGTCTATAAAAATAGGAGCCAGGCTGTGAGCTCCTCAAACAAAGGGAAACTGTTAAATCCATCTTTCTTCCCTAACAGCCCAGGATCTAGAATAGTACCTAGTACACACTAACTAGGCCCTTAAAATAAATGCTTGTTTAAACACCGATAGTTTATTTTCCTGTAAAGAGACAACTAACACTTCAGCCTCGTTAAGATACACAAATTCTAGGTCACAAAAATACGAAGCCCAGCAATATAAGGATTCTAAGCAATACAGTGCATTTAAGTAAAAAGCACTTTAACATTTAAGTACTCCTGCACCTGTCAAAAAGATAACTGATGAAAAACAAAACCAAAACCCTGGTTCAGACAAAACTCAAATTTTGTCGTCTTCAATATTTCTGTTTCCATGCGTAATAAATGTTCTTACATAATAAATGACAGAAAAGATAAAAATCACAAATAAGATTAGTCAACTCTCACATGGGTATCACAAAAATTCCAATGAAAAAGGATACCTGCTCTAACTGATAATAATGCATCTTAACAGGATGATAGCACTGTTATCGTAAGACTGCCACAGAGTCATGCCGTACAACTGAAGTGGTCATGACTTTGTACAGGAACTTTTAAACTTTGGCATTCGGGAAAGAGAAGGACTAATCTCAATGAATGCACTTCTAAATTCAAGTTTGTTTTCTTCAGCTATAGGTAACTGTACCACCTCTATCATACCAGCAATCTCTTTAGCCAACAGAATCTCTTAAGTCCTTATCAAATGATGGCTTTAAAAGCGTGCATTTGTGTAGAGTGCCCATGGTTTCTGTTACATGAACATAGATTTGGCTGTTGTAGGAAGAGTCAACTTACAATACATGACGACTACCAGGTTGATGATAATGATTTTTAAGAAAAAAATCAATTGAAATTAGCAGACTACTTAGGAAGGTAAGAAAGGAGTCTAAAATAACTAGGGTAGTATTTTAACAGAAAAATTGAACATAGGTTCATATGCAGAACAATATTCAGGCTAGGAAGAAGTTGTAGATACATCCAAGTCAGATGATTAAGTGTATCATGTATCAAGCCCTACCAGGAAAGCAAAAATTAAAAGGGGCTGATTCTTTATTAATTCCTTCTCCATAAATCAAGTTATGTTTTTAGCAACCATGGAACAAAAACAATGTCCTAGGAATGTCATCAAGTAAAAGAATTATACTAAGTCCTTTTATAAGCATTGAATCTCATTTAGCTCCACTATTACTTACTTAGAACCCTATTATATGCCAGAATTCAGACAGTAAATCATTCAAGGAAAATGAGAAGAAATAAAAAGGAAAGGAAGAAAAATAAAATTTGGGCAAAGTCAGTATCTATTTATATATCTTCAAAACAGTCTAAGAAAGATTGATCTAAAATGCTTGTCAAGAAGTACTTGGAAGCTATACTGTAACAGAAAAATGCTACCAAAATCATGCTTAGAAAAGCACTCAAGATAACCTTACATGATGGTAAAACACAGGAAACCTTTGTAAGCTAAATAAGAATACATTTGAACATGCCAAGAGAGATATAAAAAAAATTAGCAGCACAAATGAGACATCAGCTTATTAATGAATGACAATGTTTACACGGTAAAGTCAAATAAGTAACAAGGACTGAAAACACACAATGGCCTCCTCATATAGATTCAACCTGAATGCTCAAGCTAAAATTGAAGGTGGTCACTTTAGCACAATGAAAATCTTTTTAGGTCAGAAAAAGCCTAACTTCAGTTTTAATGAATGGAGAAGCACAGAAAGCACTGAAAAAAAAAAAAAAAAAAAAAATAGTAAAGGACAGAACATAGAACAGCAGAAAAGGAAAATACATGCTCAAGAAATTCTTATCACTGTTTTTTTAATAAACCCCTTAGGAGGTTGCAAAGTCTACACCTGATGAAAAAAACAGCAGAAGTTAATAGAACTGATACAACTGGCTACAGAAATATAAAAGAAAAAATACTTAAGCAATTTATTTTAACCAACAAAAAAGAGAACAGCACAAAAGGAGAGTATTTTTTCTCATCAAAAAATGAAAAAATTATAATATGAATAAAGTCATTTTAAGACACTTTTTAATATGGTAGATAATTTATAGAAGTAAAAAACAACTGAATCATGGACAAATTAAAAAAAGATTTTATTTTTTAAAAAATAGAGAAGCCAGTGAAGTCAGAACACGAACAGATGAGTACTAAGCAGTATTCATGACTTACATGTCAAACTTGGAAATAAAAATCAGCAGGGTAGGTTTGCCATTCCAGAAAATGTGTTATCATTGTGCAGCTATGAAATGAATTCTCCTTAGAAACTGTATTAAGTATCAGATAAGAAGAGTAACCACACCACCAAAGCTAAATGATAAGTAACAGTTTAACAAACTTGAAATAAACAAAGTTAGTATTTTCTGTACTTTTTCAGAATAAATTAAACTTTTTTAGACTTTTCAGTTTTGACCTAATTAAGGGGTAATTTTGAAGTACTTTTATTATGTTTACTGATAATGATCTACTGGGTTTATCTTTCTGATGTTTTTAATTATAATTAAAATATTTTGTTCTTACTTTTTCAGGCATAACTTATGTTTCTTCAGAGCAAAGATTATGTTACTATTTATGTTCCTCCACAGCAATTAATATAGTGTTTTGCATATAGTTAACTTTAAGTATATTTTTCATTGGTATATGGGCTAAAATATCCAGTAAAATTAGGCAAACTAGAAAAAATTGGCCATCAGTTAAATAGAAGTGTAATCTTCTAATCTGAAGACAGGATTTTTTTACATCAGATAAATCCATTTTATGGTTATGGGCCAAACTCTTACTAATTTTTAAAATAATATATTTTAATGAATCAGCATATCCAAAGTACTATCATTCCACCATGTAATAAATATAAAAATGATTAAGGATATGTTTCCATTTCTTTCTTTTTAATTGAAGTAGAGGTGACACATATCACATTAGTTTCAGGGGTACAACACGTGATTCAAAACCTCTATACATTACGCGGTGCTCCCCACCACTGCAGCTGCCTTCTGTCACCACAAGTTACTACAACACCACTGACTATATTCCCTATGTTGCACCTTTATCCCCGTGACTATTTATTCTGTAACTGGAAGCCTATACCTCCCACTCCCCTTCACCCATTCTGACCATCTCTCACCCCCCTCTCTTATGGCAACCACCAGCTTGTTCTCTGTATTTAGGGGTGTGTTTCTGCTCCCCCCCCCTTTTTGGCTTGTCTGTTCACTACTTTTTAAGATTCCACCTGTGAGTGAAATCATATGGTATTTGTCTCTGATTTATTTCACTTAGCACACCTTCTAGGTCCATTCACGGTTTTGCAAATGGAAAGGTCTTATCCTTTTTTTGATTGCTGAGTAATTAATATTATGGTGTGTGTGTGTGTCTACCACATCTTCTTCAGCCATTCATCTATCTATGAACACTTAAGTTTCAACGTTTTGGCTACTGTAAATAATGCTGCAATAAACAGAGGGGTCCATATATCCTTTAAAATGAGTGTTTTCATTTTCTTTTTGGTATCTCTAATTTTAATTTTTTTCAGGAACCTCCACACTGTTTTCCACAGTGGCTGCACTAATTTGATTTACATCCCCACTTAATAAAGTGCACAAGGGCTCCTTTGTCCCATATCCTTGCCAGCACTTATTATTTCTTGATTTTTTGATTCTAGCCACTCTGACAGGTCTCGAGGTGTTATCCCTTTGTGGTTTTGATTTGCATTTGCCTAATGATTAGTGTTGCTTAACATCTTTCCATGTGACTGTTGGCTATCTGCTGTCATGGGAAAATGTCTATTCAGGTCCTCTGCTCATTTTTTAACCAGATAGTCTTTTTTTGGTGTTGTGAATTTTTTTTAGATATTTTGGATATTAACCCCTTATTGAATATATCATTTGCAAATATCTTTTCCCATTCGATAGGTTACATTTTCGTTTTGCCGATGGTTTCCTTGTCTGTGCAAAAGCTTATTTTGCTGTAGTCCCAATAATTTATTTTTGCTTTTGTTTTCCTTGTCTCAAATATCTAGAAAACTGTTGCTAAGGCAACAAAGGACATTACTGCCTATGTTTTCTTCTAGAAGCAAAATTCGTATTATTTAATTATTGTATCATGGTGAGGCTTTTTAACTTTGGCATCTTCTCAAAATCTGCAGGCCTTTTTTTACTAACAATTCCGGAAATCAAGCTTTGTTCTCCTGGTTTCATACATTATGATTATCTAATTAAAACAAATCTCTGTACTGTAATAATGAAAACTGAGATGTAATAGTCTCAATTCACTTACAAAATTATAAAAATGAAGACCCTTACCACTTAAAACAATAAGAAATCACTGATGGTACAGGACATTTAAGCAGCAAAGTCTTTAAAGGGGTAAATGTTTTGGGTTGCCTGGGTGGCTCAGCTGGTTAAGGGTCTGGACTCCTGGTTTCAGCTCAGGTCAAGATCTCAGGGTCATGAGCTTGAGCCCCCCCACAGGCTGCACTCAGCATAGAGTCGGCTTGAGATTCTCTCCCTCTCCCTCTTCTCTTGCACGTGTGTGGACTCCCTCTAATAAATAAATAAATGAATAAATAAAATATTTAAAAACAAACAAACAAAAAAAGGGGGGTAAATGCTCCCACTGGGTCCCAAAAGATTTATAGTTGTCATCTTGGTGCCAAGTGCCTACTAAGATGACAACCAGACATTTTGGGTTCATCAGGTTTCTAGTGGCAACAAGTATTTCAACAGCTGGAAATCTTGCTCACAGTGCTAAAGTTTTAGGACTGGTGAAATCAGGCAACTGAAATAGCTATGGACACTTCACACCCATTAGGATAGCTGTCATGACACAGACACATACACACACACATCCCCAAAATAACAAGTGTTGATGAGGATGTGGAAGAATTGGAGCCTTTGTGCACTGCTGGTAGGAATCGTAAAATGACACAGCTGCTACGAAAGTGGCATGGTGTTTCCCTCAGAAATTAAATGTAGAATTATTACATGATGCAGCAGTTCTCCTTCTTGTTACATGCTCCAAGGACTAAAAGTAGAATCTCGATAGATACTGCACACCCATGCTGACAGCAGCACTATTCACAACAGTCAAAAGGTGAAAGCAAGCCAACTGTCCACGACAGATGAATGAACCAACACAATGTGGTACAGATGAGCGCGAGCACATGCACGCGCACACACGCACACATACACACACACACACGCACACACACACACAGAGGAACACCATTCAGCCTTAGAAAGGAAATTCTGATACATGAAACAACATGGATGAATCTTTAAAGATGTGACATGATATTAAGTGAAGGGAGAGCCAGTCACAAAAGGACAAATATTGTATGATCCCACTTATATAAGGTATGTTAAAGAGACAGAAAATAGAATGTGGTTGCCAGGAGCTGGAAGGAAGGGGGAATGGGAGTTCTTGTTTGATGGGTAAGGAGCTGCAGTGTGGGAAGATGAGAACGTTTTGGGGGTGGATAGTGGTGATGGGTGCACAACAATATGAATGAACTTAATACCACTGGACTGTGCACTTAAGAACGGCTACAGTGGTAAATTCGGTGATATGTATATTTTACCACAATAAAAAAATAACTATGGAACATATATATGTTCAGTAAAAAAAGAGATCATGAGTGCGAGCTCAGTATTCATGGAAAAAACAACTTGATGCCATGGGGTAGAGGTAACACGGACAATGGTTTTAGGTTTGAATTCCTGACCCAGGCTGCCTCAATCAAACCCCACCTTGGCCATTATTTAGCTGGGAGGTAAGATCAATTTCACCTTCTTTATACCTTAAATCCCCTCCTCTGTAAAATAAGGATTTTAAGTTATTAAATTTGAAGTGATTAAAATGCCTTGTGTTTAAAAACTTGTAGATAAATGTTAGCTTTTATTATCATCAAAAGTGAACTTTTGAAGACTGATTTTATAAACTGTAGAATGTGACAAATATGTCGTTCATCCCTCTTCTGCCAGGACTATCTAACTAGTTGACTGTCCCTAAAGCCCTCTATCATAAGAAACTCCTGATGACTTGGGGGTAGGGCAATTCCAGGGAATAGAACCAAGATAACTTATTTGGGTTACTAGGCTAGTTCCAGAAACACAGGGCACAGAAAGGAGTAACTGTAATTCTAAAGACTATGTTTCTGGGTTTGTTGTTATTTTTTCTAGACAATATTGATAAGTCAATTTAAACTTCTGATTCTGTGGTTTTATTTCCACAACGAATTTCACTAACTGTCATTCTAGCCTACATATGTGTAATTCTGGAAAAAATCTTTAATCTGAAAATTACTGTTTTCTTCAGACATTTCATCTCTCTTGCCCCTTTGGACAGTTAATTCTCAATCCTTACACTTTCTGGTCCCCTCTGGATCATTTGATGCATCCTTCTTTCTTTTTTGACAGTCCATGTACTGATTCTTCCAGCTTTTCAACTGCTTCTTCCCTCTCTCCCATGTTGGTTCTACCATTAACCGCAAAACACAGGGATCACCCATCATGGTAACCTATTTTCTGCACTCCATCCTTCTTCAGCCCTAACCAGTGAACATATGCAGTCTCATGGTTCCATCTACCATTTCTTCTTTGAGGACTTCAATCTTCCTCTTTTGAGCTAATCCCATAATTCTTGTAGTAGTATGGCCACTTCTGGAATTTCAGCTCCTTATCTGCCCTCTCTCAAAACGGTGGTCCGTGCTGATGACCGTTCCCATATCAATTCCCATGAAACATTGGAGGCATCCGCCCACTCAACTCATGAAGAATCTATAATGGTTCCTACAATGAAATCAGTCCTAGTCCCTTCCAGAAGCCAGATAAGCCACATTAACCCAAAAGCATTTCTCTGATTTCCATAGCACGTATTACATATGTTAGCCTCTTGTCATTAACAGTCACCACCTGTTGGCAAGCCACTGCATATTTTGTTGCATGGCTGAAAGTTTGTATGCCCAAATATTTTTTGCCCATCAAGACAACTTCCTCCCAGAGAAATTATGTGTAAATAGTCTCCTCCGCTTTCTACAAATATTATAGGGCATAGATTTAAGAATGTATATAATCATTTAAGCCAACCAGAATTGAAAGAAGTACGTTATTAAAGCAGAGAGAAAGGGAAGAAAAGGAAAATTCCAATGAAAAGGCAAAAAGTAAAATCTAGGAGTAAATATGGAGGCAACTTGGAGCCTTGGCTAGCTACAGAGAAAAAAAAAACATTTAATAGCAACTATTAAAAGTAGTATTTATTTAATATTTACCAGGGTTAATTTTCCTCTTTTCTTACCTAACGATAACACAGCCTTAATATTTATAACTTCGGGGAGGCTTTAAAAATCCCAATTTCAGCCTGAGAAAACTGGATATTACTTAATGCTACAAAGTTAAAATTTCATCTGAGACTCATTTCATTGTTAATTAGGGATGCTATTTTTAAAAATTTATGGAAACATTAATATGTAATATATAAAAGTTGTTTAATATATATGAATGGATATGTGTATATATATATATATATATACACACACACATATATATGTGGATGGCTTCTAGTTCATTAAAATAAGTCACAGTACTAAAACTCAACATTTTCATATGAAGAAGTAATTTAAAAAATACATTTGAGAAAACTGAGTACTTTTCATTAAAAAAGGAAAAATTTTAAATTTTTTATTATAATATATTTGAATAGATAAATCTACTTAACTTGATTTGGGAAAAAATGGCTATAATCAATATAAGGAACCTTGCTAAATGGCAGGTACTCAAAAAACAATGCTTAAACTGGTTCATTAAAATTGGACAAAATATTTGATCAAAAAAACCAAAAACAATTAAGACTAAACAATGCTGACAAAGAAAATCAGAAGATAAGAAATACCAGATTAGATCTTGCAGTGTAGTATATTTCTTCTGAATTGTCCAAAAAACCATCACTGTCGGGCTGTTTAGCAGAGACCAAGAAACCCAAGTTATTTACACTTAGACTAAAAGCCACAAAGTCACAAAGGGAAACTGTCACAAGTGAGGTAAGTCCTGCTAACATAATTTTATTAAGGCAAATGCGAAGTCAAATCATATCAAGGAGCTTCTAAAATATCAATAATGCAACAACTTTGCTCTGTGATGCAGTTATTAAATTAGTACAGAATTTAAATACATGCAATGCCAACTTAAAAAGAGAAACAGAAAACTCCAACTGCCTTAACAAAATACTATTAGCAGTTATAAACATCATAACTAGATTACTTTTTGTTCTTAACCTTCTTTCATCCTCTACATAAATGTTGGGCTTAAGCATTTTAATATAATCACTTAAAGAATTTTTACTTAACACTCCTTTCCTCCATGCTGGTATACTGAATCAGAATAACTCCATAATTTAAAGGCTAAAGATACACTTTGTACGTATGCGTTTAGTCAAATGGGATAAAATAAGCGTTAAATTTAAGAAGAAAGTTCCCATTTCAATCCTTAGTACTTATTCACAGTTACTTCCTTCTCATTACTGAATAGGAAAGAAAAAAATGAAACCTACAATCTGGAGCTGCAGGAAACTATTTCATTAAGATTAATTTTGTTGTTTAAGTCTTACTTTTTATTCTTCCATAGAATATTATCATCTCAAATATTTGCAAAACATGTTGCTTCTAAGACTGCTTCTAAAAATATATTATCATATGCCTGGAAGGCATATATAAAACATTAAAAAGAATCATGAAAAGAACTTCATGTAGTTAGCAAAGCCTTAAATGAATGGCAGATTTGATCTACTGTGTATGCCTAGCCTCTCCTGAGTTTTAGTCCAGATCTGACTCTACCCTGATGTTTAGAAAACTGGCTTACACTCTTAAAAGACTGCCCATAAATTCAGTGAGATGTGTTTTTATTGGCCCAACATCCTAATTTAAAATAGTGCCATTTATCCCAATAAATGTATATAAAAAAGCCCCTCAAAAGCTGCGAAACAAAAATGGAAGAAAAAAAAAGAGGCCAACATTAAAAACATGTAATCAGAGAATGATAAAACTAGTTTCTCCTAATTTTGAGAATATTCAATCTCAGCAACACAGATTTATTTTTTATAAATTTCAGAATTACTTACCTTTTTATTTCCCCAAGTGCTTTTGAAAATATCAATAACTAGATTTTTTTAGTCAGTACCAATATCACAAAGACTAATTAAAATATTTATTTTCAGTGTTAACATTCCAAGACTACACTACTTACAAGTTCATGATGTGGTTCTGTTTCCTTCCTTAAGGGTGGATCAAATTTTACCTGGCCAACTAAAAAAGAAAAGAAGTAAAGCCATGATCTGTATCTATGTTCTTAAAGATGTAATACTTTTAAGTTACTCTATGGCAAAATATTTAATTTTATCATCTATCATACAGTGATTACAATCCAAAGATTTAAATGAAAAATCTGTTGGCTGAAAAAAGCCCAATAAAGTCTAGGTAGGATATTAAAGCTTAATCTGTTAATTCTAGACCTCTTCCATAGTAAAAAGAAAAGAAAAAAAAAAATAGATGATTAGCAAAATTACAGTTAGGATCTAACTTGCTACTTTACTGTGACCCAGCACTAACTAAAGGCAATCTAAACTCGGGGATTTAGGTGGGTAGACAGCAAATGAGGCAGAGTACTTTTGGAAGCCAGCCTTCAAGATGGCCTCTAATGATTCCTGCCCTCCTGGTGTTCATAAATGTGTGTAGTGCCTTCCCACATGACCAGGGCTGGTCTATGTGACCAAATGAATATGGCAGAGTGATGGCCTATCGCTTCCAAATGAGGCTTCTTCAATAGTGGATTCTTCATACCTGTCCATACACAATCATACAACAAGGACCATAAGGTAACTTTTGGTAAGGTATTAAAATTAATATACATATTTCACCTTGACAGAAGCCTAGTGAACAGCCTTTACCTACATTTGTCATCAATTAGGAAAATTAAATCTATAATAAAGTTGCATGAGGATAGTTAGTGGATCTACCTGCCTTGTGTTACTATCACATGTGAACAGTGTGAACAGGGCTGCTTTCCCCACATGTATTTTTTTTTTTTTTTTTTTTTTTAATTTATTTGACAGAGATCACAGGTAGGCAGAGAGGCAGGCAGAGAGAGAGGAAGGAAAGCAGGCTCCTTGCTGAGCAGAGAGCTCAATGCGGGGCTCGATCCCAGGACCCTGGGATCATGACCTGAGCCGAAAGCAGAGGCTTTAACCCACTGAGCCACCCAGGGGCCCCCCCACATGTATTTTTTTTTTTTAAAGATTTTATTTATTTATTTGACAGAGAGAGAGCACAAGTAGACGGAGAGTCAGGCAGAGAGAGAGAGAGAGAGGGAAGCAGGCTCCCCGCTGAGCAGAGAGCCCGATGCGGAACTCGATCCCAGGACCCTGAGATCATGACCTGAGCCGAAGGCAGCGGCTTAACCCACTGAGCCACCCAGGCGCCCCCCCCACATGTATTTCTTAAAGCAAGTTTTTACTTATCATATTTGACTGAAGGCAGAGAGGATTCCCAAAAGGGAAAGAATGACACCTTTTCTGCAAATGTGTCCATTTTCAGATGAATGTTGCCTAAACACCATTTAGTTTAATAAGGAGAAAACCTTGGTTGCATGGAGATACCAAGTAACTGTGAACATTAAAACATTATCAAAATAATTTTTCCAAAGCCTGTCTTTACAGTTAACAACATTAACTATTCTATCACATCTCACATAAAAATCATAAAATATTCTAAGAAAGCAGATATTAGAATATGTATAAGATTTAAAAGCCTCAAATATCAAACTCATAAATTATTAAAAGTGGTGGTTGCTACCACAACACACTAGAGGGACATGACACCTTGCTTACTGGCAAATAGGGGGAAAGGGAAGAGGTCTACCACACTTTACCTGCTCCCACCAAAGGAAGGGCATATCAGAATCTCAGAAAAACAGGAGTACTGGCATCTAGTTTCATGTAGCCTATTCAGGCCTATGCAGTTAGAAGCTGAGAATCACTAATACAAATTTGTAAAGAATGATTCAGAAAGAACTGCCCTTTGGAATAAAGAGCCCGATAATATAATTTTTTTTAAAGAACTGGATAACAAGATAAAAGTATTTTATATTAGATTTTCATTAGTACTGAAAATAAAAAGTTTTCTAAATCAACAACATAGATATCTCTGATCACCATCTGTATTATTAAAGAAATGATAAAGACATCTTTTTTTTTTTTTTTAAGATTCTATTTATTTATTTGAGAGAGAGACAGTGAGAGAGATCATGAGCGAGGAGAAGGTCAGAGAGAGAAGGAGACTCCCCGCGGAGCCGGGAGCCCAATGCGGGACTCGATCCCGGGACTCCGGGATCACGACCTGAGCCAAAGGCAGTCGTCCAACCAACTGAGCCACCCAGGCGTCCCTGATAAAGACATCCTGTAATTGCTTTTTGTATATTAGAAAACAGGAAATGCTTATATATATGGGTCATATAACTACATAATTGTGTGTGTGTGTGTGTGTGGGTGTGTGTGTGTGTGTTATATACTAAGGTTGTCATTTTCAGAAAAATATGTTTGGAGGGAAATTAGCAAATTTAAATCATCTGGCTTCAGATGGAGCTTTAAAAGGTAATCTTTCTTTTTTTTTTTAAGATTTTATTTATTTATTTTTTTTTTTTTAAAGATTTTATTTATTTGTCAGAGAGAGAGGGAGAGAGAGCGAGTGCAGGCAGACAGAATGGTAGGCAGAGGCAGAGGGAGAAGCAGGCTCCCTGCTGAGCAAGGAGCCCGATGTGGGACTCGATCCCAGGACGCTGGGATCCTGACCTGAGCCGAAGGCAGCTGCTTAACCAACTGAGCCACCCAGGCGTCCCAAGATTTTATTTTTTTATTTGCCAGACAGAGATCACAAGTAGGTGGGGGGCGGGGGGGAGCAGGCTCCCTGCCGAGCAGAGAGCCCGATGTGGGGCTCGATCCCAGGACCCTGGGATCATGACCAGACCTGAAGGCAGAGGCTTTAACCCGCTGAGCCACTCAGGCGCCCTAAAAGGTAATCTTATATATATTCACACAACCAACTGCTGGCAAACAAGTACCAAATCCCAGTTCTGGGCTTTTTGTACAATGCAAGGTATTTTCTTTCAAGAGTTTCTTTCCTTTTTTTTTTTTTAATTTTTTAATTTTTTAATTTTTTATTAACATATAATGTATTGTTAGCCCCAGGGGTATAGGTCTATGAATCGCCAGGTTTACACACTTCACAGCATTCACCATAGCACATACCTTCCCCAATGTCCATAACCCAACCACCCTCTCCTTACCCACCTCTCCCCAGCAACCCTCAGTTAAGAGTTTCTTTCTTTTAAGAGCATTTTCAAGTAGCACCAGCACAAAGCTTTTCTAAGAATTTAATACACAAGTGTATGGTCCAGCCAAAGTTTCAATGGAAAATCTGCAAAGGATCTGCAGTATAAAATCCACAAGCTACGATGAAGTGGTTTCTGAAACATAGCAGTGTTAGTGAAAGACAACTGAGCTGGAAGTTGAGAGATCCCAGGCTTGCTGTTAACGTGGTGTATGACTTCATCTCACAGGCAAATCTCTGCATCTCTGCATTTTTTTTTTCTATTAAATGGTGATAGTGTCTGCCACTACTTATTTAGCTTTTCAGACAAAGAGATGGCTTCATCATAAAGTATGAAACGTACTATTATCATTACTAACCTGGCTAAAAATTGGGAAAAGTTTCTTTCCAGTAGTTATCTTAAGTTACCATACTGCCTAACTTCACTAGTCATTCTGGATATCAGGTCTCTCAGGATAAATCTTTAACCCATGGAAAACTGTTACCAGAAGCCTCATTGCACTAAATTAGCATTCTAAGTCACAGAGAATTAATGCTTCCAAGAAGAAAAAAGAAGTTTAGGCACTAGTATTGCAGATTCCCGCTGGCAGAGTTTTCACTGGCTGGTTGACAGTACAGATTCCATGTAAATGAATGGTCTCAGTGGGCCCATAACAAGGGTGTCCATAAGAAATACCTGGGGGGCTCTTTTAAAAGATTCCTGGGCTGACTCAAGACCCAGTGAATCAGGATCTATGGAAAAGTGGGGCTGGAAACCCACTTTTAAAGGTGCTCAGGTCATTCAGATGCTGAGCCAGTTTGCAGATCTCTACACCTCTCCTTGCTATTCAAAGTGTGGCCCTGGAACCATAAACACCTACAGAACTCGGGAGCTTGTGCAAAGTGAAGGACCTCAAGCCCAGCCACAGATCCACGGAATGGGAAACTCTACTTCCACAAGCTCTCTAGGTTAGTCACACACCCACCAGTTTAAGAGGCATTGCCTCGATTATCCTGTCCTGCCTGGTCGAGGAATTTTATTCCTCCTCCCAGACTGTAACAACATAAATACATCCCACATCCTCTCTCTTGCCAAAATTCCCCAGGGAACAAGGTAAAGGAAATTCTTTCTGCCTTAATTAAACTCTACATTTAAAAAGGTTTACTAAGAAAGACTAATCGGAAGAAAATGAAGCAAAAATAACTGTAACTAAATTACAACTTGAAATCTTATTTCTCATTGTTAAATTACGAAGTGTGTATAGTATATACTTACAGTTTATCTCCGAGCGTGTTTTTTCTTCTCTTACATTTCTACTTGTTGAGTGAATTCTATGCGGTACAGCAACAAGAGGCTAGGAAAGACCAAAATCAATGACATGTGGCATTTGACAATCAAGTCACAGCCTGATCCACAAAATTACTCAAATGTGAAAGAGATACTCCATTTTATACAAAAATGGGACAAAATATAATGAATCTGTGATTTTTTTTTTTCCCTCAGAAAGAGGCAACTATAAACTGGGAGCTTCTAAGATTATGGATATATTTTGTCCACAGCAATTTCCCAATAAATGTTCTCTGAGTTGAATATATATAAATATATAAAATTGAGTGTTTCAATAATTCAACAGTGGTTCAAAAGCTGCAGCTTTCCTTGCTGCACAACAGAACTGTTTTAATTAAAAAAATCTGCCTCAAGTTCTTTTACCAAAAATAATGAGATAAATAAAATGAATTGATGCTAAAGGTATTTGTGATCTGTGGTCCTTTTACTTAGTAAACATAATTTTCACCCCTTTATGTTTTTTTTTCCTTGTAGGAGTAGTGCTCTATATTCTTTCCTTTCACTGTATTAAAATCTCTGTGTATCGCCACACTCAGAGAGAAACATTCGGGCTGGGGGGGGAAGAGGTGGAGCGGTGATGAGTTCTCACTGCTATATCACAGACATTCCTCCAATCTTTTGGGGAGCACAAGGGGCCCTATCTGTAAAGCCTCTGAAGCTCCATCCCATACACTTTAAGATCTCACCTTAAGAGGTGATGCCAGCATCTATCTCATGTACCAAACAGGTTTTTTTTCTGCGTGTGAAACGCTTCCCTTGAAGTTATTACCTTTGAAGGAGATACACTCTTAGGCATATCTTCGTGGAAAACGTAATTCATAAACACTTGAGCTCAAATGATCAGATTCGAAAGGCAGATCAAGAACAAGACCCAAGTTATTCTCAGTATAGGCACATCTCAGGAAATAAATATGAATCTAAAAGACCCAAATACTGAAAATACTGACGTAGAAAAGTAGTAGCAAAAGTCATTTCAAAACGGAAGTATGTAAACTTGACACATACAGTGATTCGTAGTTTACAAAGCGCTTTCATATACCTGAGCTTATTTTGTCCTCAAAATTAACTTATGAACCTAGTACTATTCTTCATTTTATAGATCAGAACACTGAGACTCAAAATTAGGGTGCTCAGCGAATTAGAAGGAGAGCTGGGGAAAAACCCCTGTACTTCTGATCACAATATATAGTAGCAAAAATAGGTATCATGTCAGGTTAGTCACACAGATTACTATCATCAGTGAACATGAATAAAATCTACGACTGCCTATGAGAACAGTTTTACTTTCCCAGCTTAAATGGTTAATTGTAAAATTATTAAATCTTAGAATGCTGTTCATAGAATTTTCTTCTCTACATGTTAATCCATTTACTATCAAGTAAATAATCTATAGAAGTTTTTTTGCAAAAAAACGAAACACATTCATTCTCACTGGTTCTAATATTTTAAGTAACAGTGCACTAGGTAAACATTAGTTTTACTATTTTTTTCACCTTCCTTATACATTTAAAACTGACAGTAAGAGAATTTTTAATATTTTGACAAAAATTTTTTAAAGTCACAGAACAACTGTGGTTTCCCCTGCTGATTAGATTAGGATCACTTTGCAGGGTGTCTCAGCTTACAGGGTCATTTCTCCAGTCCTGTGTCACCATGCAAACTGAGGACTGCCTATATGTTGAATGATGGGAGAAGAGTTTATAAAACCCAAGTTTTTAAGAAACAAAA
Organism: Enhydra lutris kenyoni; assembly: GCF_002288905.1. Lineage (NCBI taxonomy): Eukaryota > Metazoa > Chordata > Mammalia > Carnivora > Mustelidae > Enhydra > Enhydra lutris. Next base: position 6,400,986 of record NW_019154143.1, read on the forward strand.
GTAAGCAAACAACAAAAATAATTTTTTCTTATTATAAGATCAGTAATTCTTCATGTTTTACTTTCCCAGCTTAAATGGATAATTGTAAAATTATTAAATCTTAGAATGCTGTTCATAGTAAATGGATAAACATGTAGGAGAAGAAAATTCTATCAAGTAAATAATCTATACACGTTTTTTTGCAAAAAAACCCGAAACACATTCATTCTCATTTGTTTTCAAACTCTTACAAACCTTGAACAAAAGGGGCAGATAGCTCATTTAATTACGGCTGTGTAGTGATGGCAAGCTAGAACAATGGTGAATTGATAGGTTCTCTCTGACTTAAGATGATGTGCAACTATCTGTCTGACTACTGACAGCTATCATTCCCGCAGTACCATCAATGAAATTTATACCATTTTAAGTACCTTCCAAAAAGCCTGTGAGGCAGGGTCAAGGCTATCCACAGCAGTTACACACCCAAAAACAAAATTCTGCCATGTCACATTTACTAAGTTTATGTTAGGTGCCACCATTACTAGCTAAGCTAGGAATTGTAAATATGCCAACAGAAGAGAGGCTTCCTTTGATATCAATGCTTCTGTTATTAGTTACTCTCTAACAACTATACTGGCTTATTTTTAAACATTTCCATAGTGGATAATTAGGGTTTTAGTCACTAACAAGAGCAATCCTATACTTTCTATTAACTACTAATAATTCATCAGGTACTGTACAAGGATATTTTTTAAAAGAGGAAAACCGAACTGAAATTTTGAGTATATTCTAACATCTGGTTTAAGTGCTTCCCATTTGTGTTCTCTCTTATAGTGGACGATTCATTTGGCAACATAATCTGAAATGACTACTTTGAAATAACTATAGTAATTTCACCAAGTGGATTAGATGATCGTGCTTTGCCATTTCAGAAAACAGTCACCTATAAGAAGCCAGTAAGAAAACCCCTGCACATGACTTCCCTAAGAGAGGCTGAGTCAAAGACTGAATTATTTCCTTAGGAGATTTTCATTTAAACTAGACCCGGAACTTCAAAAAACTGATTGAGATGCGCATACCTATATACATATGTGTTAAATATACTAGTTGATAAAGACAATTCCTACCTCAGGATCATCATCATCAAAATCATGGTAAGTGGAATGATCCGGATTATTCACTTTATCCAAAAGTTCAATTGCCAAAGATCGTGTCAAAGGTTGTGTGACAAATGGGTGCTATAAAAGTAACATAATACAAAACACTCATTAGAAATCTAAGTAAACATTTTATTTTTTGAAAAAAGGCGTATTTCAGGGCAAAAATAATACCTGTAATAACTTTTCAGCAGTAGGTCTTTTTTTTGGATTTTTGGTAAGTGCCATTTTCACGAAATGATGAAAACTATTTGACCTAAGAAATTTTGAAAATTACAGAATTTTAAGTTTTATTTCTTTTTTTTACTCATGATTATAAAGTAAATAACACAAAAATACTTACCACTTCATTTTATCCTTTAGTTTAGGAGGCTGGAAATTACTTTTTGTCATTAGAAATAATGCTCTGAAAAATCAACAACAAATTACACAGCATTTTAAGATTTCACATCTTAATATGTAATATAAATCTATTACTATTAAATAATACTATTACTACTAATAACGTAGAGCAAGACTAAGAATATTATTTGTTCATGATGTAACAAATACTGGGCAGGGGGAGGGGATTACCCTTAATCTGAGTATAGAGTTCTTCAATTATGACACACTGACCTCATTGGGTGTAAATCAAACATAGGCGGCTGAAGCTCAGCTAGTTCTATGGCAGTGATTCCTACTGCCCAGAGATCGCAGAGCTGATTGTAACCCCCTTTCCTTTCAACAGCTGCGACTTCTGGTGCCATCCTGAAGGAAATATTCCAGGAGAGAAAAAAAAGAAAATAAAAAACAACTTCTATTTATTGTATTTTCTTTCATATTCCCATCAGAAGCACTTGAAACTAAGCTAAGGCCTATTTAGGCCCTGATATCTGAAAAATATGTAGTATATCAAAGATCTCTTCCAAGATCTTGACTTTGTAAGATTCTCCACCCCAAGACCCTACTGGTGACTCCTTGGTTACTTTGCTATACTAACTATAAAGGTTTATAAAACTTTGCCAATTATAATATAGCAACACATCCCATATTTGTCCATATCTCCATCACTTCCTTTGTACAATTCTGCAGAATTTTACAGAGAAATAACACCTTGCAATAAATGTTCTACAATTTTTAGCTCTACCTACTTACACCAACAAATTGCAATCTGGCCTCTGTTTTCATGTGACCAAAACTATTTATTGGGGCATCAATAATCTTAATTTAGTACTTAATTCATATTTACTATAAAGTTAATTGGCAGTTTTTCAGTTTTATTATAATGGTGGAAATTATAAAAATGAGTGTTTGCTTTTTAAAGCTGTATTTATTTAAAGGAAAGTGACCCAAACTTAGTTTTCTTTTTTTTTAACTTTCCTATATAGTCTTATTCTAATTGTATTTCTATAAATTTGTATTTGACTGATTTAAATTATCATACTAATTCTCAAATATAAATATTTTAAATCCTAAACAACAGTTTTAAAAATAACCAACTCTTGGGGCGCCTGGGTGGCTCAGTTGGTTGAGCTACTGGGGCTCGGGTCATGATCCTGGACTTCCAGGATCGAGTCCCGTATCTGGCTCCCAGCTCCTTGGGGAGTCTGCTTCTCTGACTTTCTCCTCTCTCATGCTCTCTCTCACTCATTCTTTCACAGATAAATGAATAAAATCTTCAAAAAAAATTTTTTTTTAAAATAACCAACTCTTAATATCAGAAGAATGATTTAAATAAGTAACAAATACACATCTGTCTTCCTAGTATGATTTCAGGCAAGTCAGATAAGTCAGTGAAATTACACACACACACACACACACACACACACACACACACACACACACACCCCAACCCTTTAGTTTTCAAGGTGCTTGTTCTTAAGATCTTTCTAATCCTAAAGTACTTCTTAAAAATATTCAAATTATTATAAGAAAAGTAATTTTAAAGTATATCAGTTATTACTTCACAGCTGTGTAGTGATGGCAAGCTAGAACAACGGTGAATTGAGAGGTTCTCTCTAACTTAAGATGATATGCAACTATCTTTCTGACTACTGACAGCTATCATTCCCGCTTTCCTATTATTGCTGGCTAGATCCCAGCTTGCTGGGGGGAAATGCACTTGCAGAGAATCAAAGTGCATAAAGCTGATATGCCTGGCTTGCCATGTTAGATGATGTTCTCCATTCCTCTATAAAATATAAGTAAAATTGTCCAGCTGCTGTACTTCTACTTCTGCCAGTTAGGCTGTATGCTTACCACTGTCAACTGAGTTCATCTCTGAGTCTGTTTATTCATTACATTTTATATATATATAATATATATATGTGTTATATAATACAATAAATAATAATATTTGTTATAAAAAACTGGTTTGTTATGAAGTTGAAAAGAGTTATGAAAATTAAAGTGAATGCTTCCAAAAACCCTGTTAAAGACAAGTTTCTAAAGACAAAACCAGATGACCTGGCAAATTAGGTAAAGAATATGACAACTGCAAAAGACTAGGAAGGCTACAGACTGTGTAATTCCGTTTGTATGACATTCGGGGAAAAGGCAAAACTAGAGAGACAGAAATCACACTGGGTGTTGACAGAGGCTAGGGACGAGGGAACAGAATTTACTAAAAGGGGACGAAAGAACACTTCCTTGGATGCTGGAAACCTATCTTTTATATTGATTATGGTAGTATTTCTCACTACCACAGTATACAAGTTTCTCAACCTTGAGAGAACTGCATACGGAATAAGGCTGAATTTATACCTCATACATCGGACTTAAAAAAAAGTCACATGCTTTATACGTCCAAGTTCTCACTGCATTTTAGAGAAACACAACCCAGGAAATACAGCTGAGGCATCGTGGGTATTGTTTATATTATTAAGACAGAACTCTAATTAGTGAGCCAAAGAAAAGGTCCCATGGCAAAGAAAAAAAAGTGCACTCATATACCTTAAATTAAAATAAAATGTTTAAGGTATATATGTATTAAATTTTGAGATGTGCCACTGAACAGACATTTTTTATTAACTGAGTAACTGCCAACCTTAGTCACTTTGGACAAGAGATTCCATTCTGTTCTAAATCCCTAGAGTTCATGTGGTAAAGACATGATACTACAGAGAGAGATGAAATGTGAGAATTGTCCCAAAATTTACTTTGCCTAATTCACAATTTCACAAGCTCCCAAGATAGTTCTTACTTTCTTAGAAAAGAAATAACATTAGCTTTTAATCTCTGAAGCTGGAGTTGGAAATCAGTTCAACAAACATTTACTAAGTATGTGTAAAAACCATGCTGGACCCCAGAGAGTCAGTGAGAGTTCCTTTGTATCAAGGTTCCCGAAAGCCATTGTCCATCTTTTTAAAGCCTTTTGTTCTTAATGAAAATAAACATGATAAAATATTCCTTGGTTGTGTAATCCATCTACAAGTGTACATGCCTAAATTGCTTAAGCTACCGATTATCTTCTTAATCTGTTTTAGTCCTAAAAATTTTGGCCAGTCTTAATCTGTTTTAGTGCTAAAAATTTTGGCCAGTCTATTTTTTTTTCAATAGATGCTGTACTCAATAATGATAGAGTAACAAAGAGTTAAAATGTCAATTAAAATACAATTACCAATATGGTGTACCAATGAAAGACTTCCGTTTGGCAATTGTAGCTGTAATCTGTGCAGATACTCCAAAATCAGCTATTAAAAAAATAAGAAACATTTAGAAAAGAAAGCTGAGGGAAAGTAAAACTATTTATGGTAACATGAGAAATAACTTTTAATAATTCTTTTCATTAAACTAATTTCATAGAAATGAGATATTCTTAAACATCACATTAAAATTTTTAACTTTTATGGGTTAGCACTAAAATATCACAAAGTAGTCAGTTTGTATCACAGCCAAATATATTCCCGTATATCCCTGCATGAATCAAATGACAATAAGTCAAGATCAAATGATTTTGATGAGAAACAGACAGCTGAAAAAATTTAAGCTGCCACATTTAATAATGTAACTTCAAATTCCCAGGACCTAAAATTCAAGGAAAATCACTGGAAGGGATGGTAAGTAGTAATATATTCCATTCACTTCCTGCCACATTCATGATGACTGACATCAAACAAACTAATAATCTACTGGCAAATCTACCCTAGCTTGAAAAGACATCCAAACAGAATATTCTACAAACTCTCACCTCAGCAATACATTCTAATACCAACACCAATCACTATCAGGAAATCTGTTTTTATGTAGAATTTGTTGCTATTCTTTCAGTATGCTGAGTTCTAAATATTTTCTAGTTTTTAACGGTCATTTCTAAGTCCTTATTAACCAAGATCTATATAGGATGTTAGCCAGGAAGGCACATAATATTAACACAAAATATTAAACTGCTGACAGAAACTGTTCACTAAGCCATCAATAGTTAAGATAAATGCTTTTTTCATCTTTAGAGGAGGTTTGGAAAATTTTTATTACATGTTAATTTTCAGCCATATACGTTTAAATCTGATTAGTTGTATTGCAGGCTACAGTTCAAAACAGTTTTGTGTTTTTAAAATTTCTGATTTATCTTATAGTAATATGTAATTCAAAATAACTTTCTTATTTATTAAATACTTCATTTAACACGTAACAGCTATGATCTTATTTATAAAAACTACTATACTATACATGTTTGCAGTCTTAAACTTTCAAACTTATTTAGGGTTTAAACTCTATTTCAGTCATAATCAAAAGTTACAAAACAAAAGGTACAGTTTGAAATAAAGCAACAACCAACATCGGTATTACATTCTTATATAAGTAATACTGTATTTTATTTTAAGCTAATGTAAAGGATGTAGGATTGCTGGTGCAATTGATTTTTTGGATTGGTTTGTTTACCTTGTTTTTTGGTCACAAGGTAATTCTGTACAGATTATTCTTACTAAAAGTCACATTCCTCAGGTTATAGGTAAAAGGATCTCTAAAGAATTATTATTTTATTGTATCTTTACAACAAATCTGTCATATGTGAAGATCAGACTTTATCCCCGTTTAAGGGAAAAGGAACCAGATAAAGAGAGGTTACATATGCCCCGCAATGAGATTTTCACCTAAAAATACAGAAATGCTGAGGGAAAAACCTAGTCCTAGCAAGCAAAATACAAACTTATTATGTTCTTGAATAAATTGGAACAAATGACAAAATTTTAATTTACTTACCCAATTTTACATGACCATTATCCGTTAACAGAATGTTAGCTCCCTTCAAAGTGAGAACATTTTAAAGTAAGAAACATTTTTTCAGACACAACATATAATAGACCCAATTTCATATTTAAAATAAACACAAGTAGCAGCCTTAGACCTAGAAATACTTAAAAGTTTAAAGTATCCCCAACTAAAGTGTTACACATCATTATATTCACAGGAAAACTTACCATCCACATTTTAGTCAATCTGACTATTCTTACAAAATTTCCACCTTGCAAAAGGCTGCTATTAACACAATATGAATGTTATAATAAAAATCATGTATTATTTTTCATCTAAATGTTATTTTCTTACTGATTAAACACTGTGACTGCACTAAAATGTGACCTTATATTGGCATTTTCACTTCCTTCTATTACATTTTAAACTTGTTATTTCTGTTCAAAAAATCCACAAATTTCCCTTCATAGGAATTGATCATTGATGAAATGGTGCTGGTCTGTAAGACTGAACCTTGCTGCTTAGTACATGGGGCTGTCTATCTTAACATGTCTGCCCACCGTTTAGGCCTGTTCAGAAGATAAACAACTAGCCACGGGCCCACCAAATCAAAATGTCACCGTCTACATGACTGTGAGAGAACAGAAAATATAGACTGGTTTCTCCCCCCAGTTTCTGGCATGGCCCTCTGGAAACCCTAGTAAGTTCTGAAGTGACAAGAGCACTAGGAGCATCTTTTGTTCTAATATATGATCTCAGACCCTGGTTCTTGATACAGTGCTCTTGAACCACTTATAATTTCAGGGGGTGACGGGAGTGTCTTCTTGTTCTAATGAAGCAACTATGAGTGGGCTCCTGGACAGCTCCTGGATAAGGGATGGTCACCGGAAAGACCAAGCCATGATTAGAAGCTTGGAATATTCAGCCCTGCCCCACAATCTCCTGAGAAGGGAGAGGAGCTGAAAATGGAGTTAATGACTGATCATGCCTAAAGAGGAAGCCTCCATAAAATGGGGTTTAGAGAGCTTCCAGGTTGGTGAAGGTCCTAGGAGAGGGTCATGTCTGGAGAAGGAATGGAATCTCCACAACCCTTACCTTGCCCTATGCATCGCTCCCATCTGGATGTTCACTGGTATCTCTTACCAAATCCTTTAATAAACTGGTAAATGTATACAATTTCCTGAGTTCTGTGAGCCACTCTAACAAATTAATTGAACCCAGGAAGGGGGTCTTTGGAACCGCTGAGCTATACAGCCAGATGCTCAGAAGCACAGCTGATAACCTGGGCTTGCAACCTATTATCTGGAGGGTGTGTGTTTGTGTGTGTGTGTGATGGGAGAAGGGACAGTCCTGTGGGACTAAGCCCGTATCTGTGGGATCTGATGCTACATCCAGGAAACAGTGTCAGAATTGAGTTAAATGGTATGGACACCCAGCTGGTGTCACAGAGAACTGCTTGTTGTGGGGGAAACCACCACATGTTTGGTGACCAAAAGTGTCAGAAGTGAAGTGTTCTGTGTGAGGAAGTAAAGTAGACTCAGGAAAGAAGCACACAGTAGGTAAGATCTGGGCTTTTCCCTACACAGAGAGGAAATAACTCAGTGTTTTCCCATTACAATGACCTAGTCGCACTTTAGCTACTCCTACTTCCTGACCCGAGCCCAAGTAACCACTTCAATAAGCTCAAAGCTTTTAGAAGAGGTAGAAATACTGTGTCCCAAGATGTACAGCCTTTTTAAATTTTATTTTTTGCCTTTCCTATAACTTTTAAATGAACAAGCGAAAGCAAGCAGGCTCTTTAATCAAATCAATCACGTAATTATAGGCTTAAACGAAAAATACTAGGAAACCCTTTTCCATCCAAAAAAAAGAGGAAACCATAATGTAAGACTGCAGCACCTGATATTACTGCAGCCCTATGGAATAATGGGAGAAACAAGAAAAAGGAGGGACAAAGAACTACAGCGAGGAGCTTTTTTTTTTAAGAGGGAGGAGGGGGCAGGGGCAGAGAGAGAGAGAGAATCTTAAGCAGGCTCCAGGCCCAGAGCAGGGCCTGGTATGGGGCTTAACCTCACAACCCTGAGATCATGATCTGAGCCAAAATCAGGAGTTGGGCACTTAACCGACGATACAGCACGGATTTTAACTTGATCTGGGCCCCAGCTACCTAGATGTCTGCCACAGTGCTCAGTTTGGTCTCTCCCCAGCTCCAGGTAAATTTTCCTATTATAGTCTATATCACAACACATGCATCTATGGCCTTTGAAGCTCCTTTCCTTCCACCCTTCCTTTCCTTCCTCCCTGAGCAACCAACTGCTATTTTAAGCTCTAGGGTTGTAGTAACAAATACAGTAAAAAATAAAAGTTCCAGCTCTCGTGAAGTTTACACTGAATAGGAGAGAAAGAAAATCTAAAAATGAATACACACACACATGAACGAATGGACACAAGCAATGATTCAAAGGCAGGAAGAGATAAGTACTTTAAAGACCGTGGTATCTGAGCAGAGATCTGGATGAAGAGAGGGTGCAGAGCCATGCCAAAATCTGGGAGAAAAACATTCCAGGAAGAGGATACAGCAAACACAAAGCCTTGGTGCCAGAATACATATTCCAAAAACATCAAGTTTAGTGTGGCTGAAACAGAATGAGTGAAATGGAGAGGCGTGAGATGAGGTCAAAGAGAAAAGCAGGGGCCAGATCATGGATAACCTTACAGGGTTGTATAGTTTAAAAAAAAAAAAAAAAAAATCTTGATTTTACACTCAGTATGGTATGAAGCCAAGGTGGTTTATAAACAGAAGAGTGATGAGCTGTGATTTAAAAAGATCACTCTGGGGTGCCTGGGTGGCTCAGTGGGTTAAAGCCTCTGCCTTCGGCTCGGGTCATGATCCCGGAGTCCTGGGATCGAGCCCCACATCGGGCTATCTGCTCAGCAGGGGGCCTGCTTCCCTTCCTCTCTCTCTGCCTGCCTCTCTGCCTACTTGTGATCTTTCTCTCTATCAAATAAATAAATAAAATCTTTAAAAAAAAATAAATAAAAAGATCACTCTGGGGGTGCCTGGGTGGTTCAGATGGTTAAGTGTCTCCCTTCAGCTCAGGTCACGATCCCGGGGTCCTGGGATCAAGCCCCGCATCCAGCTCCCCTCTCAGTGCAGAGCCTGCTTCTCCCTCTCTCTGTGCCATTCCCTCTGCTTGTGCTCTCTGGCTCTTTCTCTCTCTATTTATTTATCTCTCTCTCAATTTCTCTCTCTTTTTATCAAACAAATAAAATCTTTAAAAATAAATAAATACACAAATGAATAAATAAAAATAAAAAGATCACTCTGGTTGCAAGCTGGAGGAGTGACTATAGAAACATTCAAGCAGAGCACCTGGAAGGCTGCTGGAAAAGTGCTGGTGAGAAAGAATAACTCAGTGGCTTAGACCGGGGTGGAAATAATGGTGATGGGCTGAATCTCCCCAGTTAGGCACAAACTCTGAAGTTCAGCACACAACCCTTCGTGTAATGGAGCCAAGCCCATCTCCTGTTACTCTCACACGTTCTCTTCAATAAAACGGTAAAGCTTTTATGCTCCCCACACTTTTATGCTCCCTTTTTATGACCCCACACTTTCTGACATCGGTATCTTTGCTTCACTGTTCCCTCTGCTTGGAAGGCACTCCAACCTCCACTTCTGACAAAAATCTATCAGACTTTCCAGATCATCTAGGTGCTGATGACACAGTACCTTTCTTGATTTACTTATGTTATGATCTCTTCTCCCTATGAACTCCAAAGCTCTTTGCTTATGTCTTTTAAGTGGCTTATAAAAAATACTTAAAGTAAAGGATCTCAGCAGCTGATCTGACAGTCCACTGAAATTTTATGCAAAATATGAAGGCTGGGCATAAGGACATTTTCTGAGAAGAGGGTCCATAGCTTTCAGGGACTCAAAGAGCAACAGGATACCCGCCCCCCTTTGACCTTTATGTCAAAGAAAACTTCAGAAAACAAAAAGGGGAAAGAAGTAGAAGAAAAGATGAACAAGGAAGAAGGTAAAAGAAAAATAAATGAAAGGAGAAAATACTAAGTTGGGAAGACTGCAGAATGTTTAGAAATAACTTCAGGAGTCCTGCCAGAGCACCAAATTTACCACAGAGCTAACCCCAGCATATCCAGTGCACCTGCTCTCCTCTGCCAGTTAAATCAAAGACCATCGGAAAATGGTACAGTTGAATTTATCCATTTTGAGACATTACTAATGATAGTTCTTTAAGACCTCCAAATTTTACTATAATATTTGAAGCATGATATGTTCTAAAAACCCTAACTTAATGGAAGCAGACGACCTAAACTGCTTTTTACAAAAAAGTAACTACAGATAAACTAATCCGGGTTATTATAACACTAATCCACAAATGTATACTTTAAAAGGGTAAATTTTATGGTATGTGAATTGTATCTCAATAAAGCTGCTACAGAAAAGTAATAAAACTCGGGATGCCTGGGTGGCTCGGTTGGTTGAGCGTCTGCCTTCAGCCAGGACCCTGGGATCGAGTCCCGCATCGGGCTCCCTGCTCAGCGGGGGGCCTGCTTCCCCCTCTGCCTGCTCTGCCTGCAGCTCTTTGTGCTTCTGCTCTCTCTCTGACAAATAAATAAAATCTTTAAAAAAAAAAAAAGTAATAAAACTCTTAAAAGTAACACTCAATTTTATTATAGTGACATATTTCAGGTAAGAAATTCATCAAAGAGATTAAGACAATAACAGTTTGAGCCGAGTATTTAAAAACGAGAGATGCCATTAGGTTAAACATATGATGTATACCTTTATATCTCTGTGCATTTTTCCTTTACTGTGAAGATAGTATAATCCCTGGAGTTTCAAAAAACAAAACACAAAAATTAATAAGACTTTACTACAGAGCATATTTCGGGATGTAAAGTGATTAATGGAATTAATGAAATAAAAAGCAGTTTCTGCTTTTTATTTACTCATTACAGAAGGTCTAGTAGTAATCATTATTTTACTGAAATAGCCTAAAAAGACAAAAGAATCAAGAAAATGAAAAAGGCAAAGCTCAGCAGGAACCACTAATCTTCTAGAGACAAATACTTTCCACTAAACTCTGCAAATAGTCTGAAAGAACATTTAAAAAGTATAAATGCAGTTAGTATTAGAAAGTTTCAATTCCTGTAAGAGTGCTTAATTTTCAAGCCTTTCTTTGGTATTAAGAGGAATATAAAAATATAAAATAACAAATCCAGAGCACTTAAATTTTAGAAGGTCATATTATCACACTAAGGGTTTATAGTGTTTATCTGCAAATATAATTTTAGTTTACTACACAAACAATTAAAAATATGTTAAAATCCAAGAGTTTATCGAACTAGAATGCTCAACCTTTACTTAACAGATAATGCACAATAATTAAACACTGAATCCAATAAAGAATGATACTTTTTAATTTGCACTGGACTTACCTGTAGTGTTTCTCTGCTAACATATGCAATTTGCAGTTCTGACAGAGGTCCTGTTACTATAAGAGAAGAAAATTAGTATCAATGAATTTAGCCAAAGCACATTTTTCAGTAAATGATGAAGTCTTACAGGTTCCACTAAGCAATAGCTTTGATATACCTAAACAACTGTGGTAAAATGTAAGCTCCATGAGGGCAGGATTTTTTAAATCTGATTTTTCTCACTGTTGTAGCCCCAGTGTTTAGAACAGTGCCTGGCATGGGAAAGCTGCTAAATAAATGCTGTGGAATGAATAAAGGACTGAAGCAGTCTCTGAAATTAATTATATTATCATTTTTGCACCTCACTGATCAATATTACCTTTTAAATGTTTAAAGAAATAAATCATGGAAAAGAGGCTTAGCTAGCTAGTTTTTATTAAACTTTTCTAAAATTTATATGTAATGCATGTATTAAGGCTAGTTTTGTTTTATTTTTTTTAAAGAAGGGTGAACAGAGGGGGCCTGGGTGGCTCGGTCAGTTAAGCATCTGCCTTCGGCTCAGGTCATGATCCCAGGGTCCTGGGACTGAGACCCATGTCAGGCTCTCTGCTCATCAGGGAGTCTGCTTCTCACTCCCCGTCTGTGCTTTCTCTCACTCACTTTCTCTCAAATAAATAAATAATTGTTTTAGAAAGGAGGGGGCAGAGGGAGAGGGAGAGAGAGAATCTTAAGTAGGCTCCATACCCAGCACAGAGCCTGAAGCAGGGGTTGATCTCACAATCCTGGGATCATGACCTGTGCCAAAATCAAAAGTCGGATGTTTAACCAACTGAGCCACCCAGGCACCCTGCATTACAGCTAGTTTTAAGTCAGTATTTTTTCCCCTAAGGTTATTAGCTTTATAGCTATAAAATTAGTATGTTCACTATAAAAATCCAATCGATAGACAAGTTTGGAAAGTAAAGGTCTCTTCCTTACCCATACTATTACTCAATAATAGGCAATATCAATAATTTGGCCTATAGCCTACCAGATAATTTTATGTAGAGACATATTTTAAATAATGTATGTATAGATCTCCCAGAAGAATATGAATGGAATCATAGTACACATACAATTCTAAAACCTTTTTTGACTTACCACTGACAATTTGCTGTATCAATACACAGAACTCAATCATAATATTTAAACAATATCTCTCTGCATCTATCCACTACTGAAGACATTTAAGTAGTTTTCTCTTTTTCCATACTAAACCACTTCAGAATGAAGTCTCTCCACATTAGGTGGGAGAGACTATTCTAAAAATTGAATTAAATTCCAACGATGGAATCTTTTGCTAGATAGTAACCTCTTCAAAAAATGTTTATTTGGGGGGTATTTGTTGTATTTTACAATTGTGTAAGAGAGAAATCTATTTCACTTAGATTTTCTTAAGGACAAGTCTGGGTTTAAATGTCTGAAGATAAGTCATATAACTAATTCTTGTGGTTTGTAAGCCCTTCTCATTCAGTAAGATGGGCCTCCTTTCTATTTCTGTTTCCACAATATGGCAAACACCCTGAAAACAATACCTAGAAATGACAGAAAAGAATATTTTAAATAAGCTTTTAAATGCCTAGCTATGTTAAAAAATTAGAGACTTTCCCAGGAGCCAAAAACAAAAAGGGAAATGAAAATCAGAATGGTAAAAATGTGAAATATTCTAGCTATCTCTAAAGAAAAGGTCAATCTTGGTAAGCTGGCGCTTTAGTTTTATCCCCTACATGGGGAACAGAACAGAAGAAAAGGCCACTGATCTGTAGAGGAACAGTTAAAACAAATATGCCCATAAAACCAGAACCTTCAAAGGGCTACATCTTCACCTTAAAAGGGTAGAAAGGAAAAGAAGACCAAGGATTTTGTATCATGGACAGGATCCAGATAGGGAAAAATATCTTCCAGATTCTGTCACCACAGGCCTCTTGACTCAGGTTTAGGGTTCAAATATACTGGATACACTGGGGTCTTGGGATGACAGAAAGAAAAAACCACCATAACCACCACCGTGGAAGAACCCATTCTCAAAAGCCATATGGTATTCCTACTGAAAATGATCTGAGAATTCAAAATTATTAAATAAGTGGGAAGAAATTCACCACGAATGACATAAAAGAATGTGGAAAACTGTCAAAAGAACAATATTAAACAGAGGGAAAATGTTCAATGGAAAATAGAGAAAAAATTGCATTATAATGGAACAATGAAAGGTTCCAATGTTAGTTCTTCAAAGAAAAAGTAAACAAAAGGAGAGAAGAAACTCATGTAAAAATATAAATTCAAAATGTATCCCCTTCACACACCTGTGGTAATTTAAAACATGTCCATGAATGCTTTGATAGTTTCCACCTCAAGTGTTAGAACTTAATTCCCTGAGTATGCGCTGGACAGAAATGATTTGCTTCTAAAGAACAAAATATGGCTGAAGGGACCGTATACAACTTCTGCGACTACATCATAAAGGCTTTACGGCTTCTTCTTTGCTCTCGGAGACTGCATGCCTGGGGATGCCAGCTGCCATATCGTGAAGACACTCAAGCTGTCCTATGGCCAGATCCACATAGTAAAAAACCGATACCTGCCAAGAGCCATGCACCTGAATGAAGCTTTCTGCCAAAAGCCATGTTAAGTGAATCAAGGTGAAAGTGAATTCCTGAGCCCTACCCAAGCCCGCAGAGGGTTGGCGTCCCAGTTAATAGTGAAGCCTGCAAGTTTATGAGAGAATTTGAGCTAGACTTGCCCAACTAAACCATTCTTGAATTCTTGACCCTCAGAAACTGGGACATAGTATTTGCTGTTTTAAGCTGCTAAATTTTGGGATCATTTGTTATATAGCAATAGACAACTAATACAGTTCCCTCTTGTAAGAAGATTTAAATTTTTAAAAAATCCTATGGAGTGATGGATATAAGAGCAGTAAAACAAATTATAAAAATTGGTTTAGTGATATTTCAGAAAGCAGAAGTTAAAAAAAAGAAAGCAGAAATAACAGAAAAAAGCAGGCTTTGCAAATTTTGCATGACAGATCAAAATATGCTTTGTATTACACATATAAAAAAGCAAAATCCCACAAGCATTAGGGTTATTAGAAAAGAAGAACTTCTCTGTCACTAGGTGAGGTAACCCAAGTTAGTACACTACTCCCACAGAATGACAGTATGACAGAATGACAGTATGACAGAATGACAGATATTTGAGAATATCCAGGGTGTTGTAAAATTATCTTTTCTTCCATTGACCCAGCAGCTGATCAGTATAAATAAATCAAGACTAATAAACTTATATTACTTTGCTACTTCCAACATTCAGTTGAAATGGAATGACAACAATCATGACAAAAATATTTCTGTAACAAAAAACTGGTCTTCTTTCTTATTCATGAAGAAAGCAGAACCAGACACCTCAAAGCAAGTATATATATCTGATGGAATTACTTAACAATCTGAGAAAGACTGAAGAAAGGTATGCTTAAAAACTAAAGATGTAGGGGCACCTGGGTGGCTCAGTGGGTTAAGCCTCTGCCTTTGGCTCAGGTCATGATCTCAGGGTCCTGGGATCGAGCCCTGCATCAGGCTCTCTGCTCAGCAGGGAGCCTGCTTCCTCCCTCTCTCTCTGCCTGCCTCTCTGTCTACTTGTGATCTCTGTCAAATAAATAAATAAAATCTTTTAAAAAAAAAACTAAAAATGTACAAGAAGTAATGAAATATTATAAGAGAGTAAGACACAAATATAAAATGAAGGGAGACTTAAAATAGAACCAAATACTTTCTAGAAATGAGAAATACAGTCACCAAAAATTAAAACCTAATGGATGTACTAAACACAGCTGTAAAATCAGTGAAATATAAGATGGTTATGTGAATCTTCAGTGCTCTACTGAGGGATTGAAAAGTGCAAAATATATAGTTGAGTTTTAGAGACACAAAGAAAATCTAATGTATATCTGACATTCTAAAAGGAGAGATCAAAAAAGATTTTAAGAGATAATAATTGATAACTGTCCAGGCTTGATGAATAAATTAAATCCTTTCTGATAAGCACTTTAAGTCCTAAGCAAGAGAAGTAAATGTAAATCCATGTTTAGATACTAAAAACACCTGAAATTTAAGAGGGAAAAAAAAAAATCTTAAAATCGATTAGAAAGGAAGATTACCTGAAAAGGACTAATACGTAGTTAGAGTGACAGAAGATACCAACAACTATAGAAGCTGGAGGACACAGGTCTAATATCTTCAAAATGCAGACAGAAAAATATCGGTCTATGCCCCACTTAACCTATGACTGAAGAATGAGGGTCAAAGACTGAGAGTGCACCCCTAGAAGACCCAACTGAAAAAAACTTCAGGACAAAGGAAATTAAATGAATAAGTATGAGAAAAAATAGTAGATAAATTTAGTCCCAACTAAAACAAAAAAGGGAAATAGCTTTTTGAATAGCTTCCATAAATACTGTATATGTCCTGCAATGCAAAATAATGCCAAGTATTTCTCAATTTTCACTGAATCTTTGAAATCAAAATGTCATTAATAAAAAAAATTCTCAAATATAAAGAACAGCCATACTTAAAAAAAATATTCTCAGAAATGAAGTAACTTTTTATAAAGCAGAAATGTTCCCATGCTCTCCCACCTGGCTTTCACGGCTCTCTGTATCTGACCCTATTCCTCAAATACAGACCCTACACCAATGAAAGTAATCTCACGTGTCACACCTTCACAGCACTGTACTGCTGTTTCATATCCTAGGACGCACTTCTACCTCTTCTTTCTACCCAGAGTTTATGTATCTTTTAAAGACCAATTAAAAGCCCATTTTCTTCATTAAGCTTTCGAAAACAATTCCAGAAAATCTATCATTTCCTTTTTCTCATTCCAGCTGTAGTTAGTAGTACTTTAATACTATTATGTCAATCTTTATGGTTAAGTAAAATCTACACCAAGAAGATACATACAGTAAAGTGAAGTAAACAAAGACAGTAAAATTCCTGTCCAAATAGTCTTTTAACAACTGCTTTATTACCATCAGCCCCAAAATTACTTAAGAGGCCCTAATGGGAAAATGTGAGCCCAAATCCCATATCAAGAAAAATGAAAAAATTTTCCAAAATATTTTCTGGTAAAATTGACATATGACTTATTAAAACAGTATTTTATTTTACATTAATCAAAAAGCACAGCTCCAGTAAAAGAATATACCTACTCTGCAGTCTGTGACAATAACTCATTCACAGAAGCAGAATGGGACAGAGAGAGAAAGGAAAGACCGTAAACAGTTACTGTACTTTACAAATCTTTCTTACATACTCCACTGAAATCTCAATAAAAAAGGCTTTAATAATTTTAATTCCCCAGAATCTAGTATTTAAAAAGGTCAACAATTTAATTGATGTTTCTTGAATACATGAGAGCAAAATCAATTATCTTTGTATTAATACTACTCATGTATTAACTGGATATTCTTTTGGCTTAACCATCAAGGCCTTTACATGTTTCTTACAAATCTGAGTTTGGAATTTTGAACTAACCATATATAATGTCTTCTTCAGAATTAGCTAATAGTTCAACTGCACATAATTTTGCAACTTATAATACAAATGTTCCTTTCATCCATAAGATCTTAAATTCTTTTACGTACCTAAATAACAATAATAAAACAAACTTTCCTCCAAACAGCATTAATGCTTTAATATAGTAAATAACTATATTTTAAGAAATTCTACTTAATGTGTATAAAACATAACTTTTGTCTTACCATGATAAATATCCTGTAAAGAACCACCTCCACAAAACTCCATGCAAATCCAAAGTTTATCTCGCCTATAGAGAGAAAATAAGCATGTATCACATTGTCATGATTAAAATTAGGTGAGGTAACAAGTATTTTAAGGTACCCTACAACCTTGAAAAACCACATAAGTGCAAAGTGCTAAGTAAGAAACAAGTTAGTTAATCTCTGAGTAAAAGAATTACTCAGTATGTTATAACTCAACCCAAGGTTTTAATCCTTAAAAATACACCATTTGCAGGATATAAATAATGTCATCAGGCACATCCAAATGATAGGAAATTTCCATTTAGTTAAAGCTTCCCCTCCCCTATAGTTCACCCATCTACCCCAAGATAGTATTATAAAAGTTAAATGTTAACTAAAACGTTCATACCAAAAACTATGTAGAAAATTCATTACAGAATATACCTCAAAGCTTATCACTTTTAATAGTGCTGTCATCAACAAAACAGACAAAATGTATACTTTACCCTCACATCTAGATTCAATAAAGGTCTTTCCAAAACATATACTTTACCCTCACATCTAGATTCAATACAGGTCTTTCCAAAACAATCTGTTAAAATTTATCACTGTGAAGGGTGCCTGGGTGGCTCAGTGGGTTAAAGCCTCTGCCTTTGGCTTAGGTCATGGTCCCAGGGTCCTGGGATCAAGCCCTGCATCGGGCTCTCTGCTCAGCGGAAAGCCTGCTTCCTCCTCTCTCTCGGACTGCCTCTCTGCCTACTTGTGATCTCTCTTTCTGTCAAATAAATAAATAAAATCTTAAAAAAAAAATTATCACTGTGTTAAGGTAGCATTTGTCTCTCACACTCAAGATAACATAATCACAGTCACAGGAGAAATGATTAGCTAAGATTTAATAGCTTATTCCTTGTTCAATCTTCAATCTTCACTACTTCATCTCAAAATGACCAAGAAATATACTATTCTTCAGGGACAGAGATGGAATAGAAAGTCTTGGGCGCCTGGATGGCTCAGTCGGTTAGGCGGCTGCCTTCCGCTCAGGTCATGATCCCAGGGGCCTGGGATCGAGTCATGCATCAGGCTCCTTGCTCAGCGGGAGCCTGCTTCTCTGCCTCTGCCTGCCACGCTGCCTGCTTGTGCTCTCTCTCTGACAAATAAATGAAATCTTAAAAAAAAAAAAAAAAGTCTTTGAACTCAACAAGTTCAATCGAATGCAGAAGATTCTGCCTTAATATGTCTATCTCATACTGCACTCACAGTACCTAAAAGAGCCAGTAAACGAATATTTCCTAAATGAATGAATGCAAAAGTGACTGAAAGAATAAACATATGGATTAGATGAAGAGTCAGCAAACCACAGCCCGTGGGCCAATTCTAGCCTGCTGCCTGACTTGTACTGACCAGGAACAGGGAATGGTTTTATATTTTGAAATGGTTGGGGGGCAAAATCAAAAGAAGAATATTTCTTAACACATGACAATTACCTGAAATTTAAATTTTAGTGTCCATATAAAGTTTTACTGAAACACAGTCTCACCCATTTATGGCTACTTTTGTACCAAAGCAGCACAGTTGAGTAACTGTGACAGAGAGAAAAAGACAAAGACTAAAATATTTACCATATAGTCTTATACAGAAAAGAACCTTGGATTAGATTAGAATTTGATTAAATACACAATCCAGGCATGCATAAAGCTCTATGAGAACCCAGAGGTAAGAATACCTAGGAAAGTCAAGGGAAATCACTAGGGAGGAAATATTTGAGTTGGGTCTTGAAGTTTAAATAGGAATTCATCATATAGACAGGAAGTGGTCTGAGCAGAGAATGAAAATTTGAAAACTGTGGGTAGTTTATTGAGTGGAACCCAGACTAGCTGAAGAGACAATGGCAGGAAAGGGAGCGAGAACAGGTTGGGTCACACTGTAAAACAATGCTTGGTTTGCACACTCAGTTTAGTTACCTTCATCTTGATGGTCTATACTTTGTCAATGTCTTTCAAAACATGACATCCAGAATCAAGTATTATTCCAAGAGTTGCATAAACATAAACAGTGCTGCTGTTATCGGGAACAAATCATACATGGTGGCGGTGATGAGATTAACCAGACCTAAGAGGCCGGCCTGGGTGAGTGTGATGGGAGGATGCAGCATGTAACAAGGGAACACAAGGATCCAAGCATGAAGGTCAGCAAACTATGAAAAGGGAAAAAACACTCTAACTCTAGAGGCAAAGCTGAATATCATGAAGACCAGAAGAAATCTGAAGTCATTTTAGCAACTAAAATTCCCAGGTGGTCTACATACTAATGAAACCCAGGCATGACGGTATAGTTAGAGTAAGAGCCGCCCGGTGGCCTGGTTTTAATAACTCTTGGGATGGACGCCGGGGGCTGGCAGATGTGTGGCCTTATCCAAAAGGATGAAGGCATTTATGACTGGTGACTGCTACACAGGGAGAAGTCTAACTACCCCAGAAAATCTAACAATTATCTCCTTTATTAGAACACTTATATTTCTATTCACCTGGTTAAAGGCTATCTTCAGGTTCTTAGCAACTGCTCTAAAAACTGCTGGTCTGGGGCGCCTGGGTAGCTCAGTGGGTTAAGCTGCTGCCTTCGGCTCAGGTCATGATCTCAGGGTCCTGGGATCGAGCCCCGCATCGGGCTCTCTGCTCAGCAGGAAGCCTGCTTCCCTTCCTCTCTCTCTCTGCCTGCCTCTCTGCCTACTTGTGATCTCTCTCTGTCAAATAAGTAAATAAAATCTTTAAAAAAACAAAACAAAACAAAACAAAACAAAAAAACAACTGCTGGTCTGCAAGTCTGAAGTCAACTAAAACCTCTGGATCTTTATTGTGTAGAAAGTAGTCGGATGATTTTCTCCAGCTCCACATTTACCTGGTTCATTAAAAATATGCAGAGAACTTCGTCCTTATTTGTTAAATTTCATTCCTTTAAAAAAAAGAGTCTTGATTCACACACTTAGTTTCTGACATACATCTTATTAGCTCTCCAATTGTTTTACTTAAAACACTTGAGCACAGACAGTGTGACACAAATTTCTAATTGGAAACACCCCTCTGTGCTGCTGCCCACACGCTCCAGAAGTGGTTGATTGGAAACCCCCTAAGCAGGAGTCTACCTTCCAGAGACAGCTACGACAAGGGCTTTGCTTTTAAGCTATTTTGATCTGTATGAGTGATTGTACTAATGAGTTTAAGGAATGTTAGAAATACTTTTTTCTTTGACGATATACTTGCTACTCTGTAGAGACTGATTACAGTTACCACTTGGCACCTGTCCACCTTTCCTTAAACTGAGGTGTAAGACTGGCAAGTCCACCAACCAATTAACTTCAGAATGGTGCTTCAGCTCTAATGTGATATGTGTAGATGCAAGATACCACAGCCTGTTCTCTCTCCGTTAGTTGAATCCTTCCTCTAAGAATAGTGATTCTCAAACTGTGGTCTGGGGCCCCTGAGGGGAGAGAGCTGTTCAGCAAAGTAAAATCATTTTCATAATAACACTAAGAAGTTATTTTCCCTTTGTATTCTCATGAGAATCCAGAGGAATTTTCCGGAAACTAGACAAAATGATGATGATGTCATCCCTCTGACAGCTACTGCAAGCTGTGTTTATGTATTCCTGCTCCAAAAATTTTCTGAAGTTTTAATTTCTAATACAGTGAGTATCACAGATAAAACCCACATAAACAAAAGTTCTTTGTAGTACTCATTAATTTTTAAGAGTATAAAATAAAAGGGGTTCTAATAGCAAAATGTTTGGGAATCACTGCTCTAACATATCTTCACATTTGCTCCAAATGAATCGTTCATGTAAAATACCTGTCCCCGGTGCTTAGCGAACAGGTACTGAGGACTTCTTACACATCTTACAAAAACTGGGGAGATGGCTGTTTTGGGATCTGCTCAGGATAAAAATGAAATAACATGTAAATTGCTTACTGAAGGACCCAGAATATAAACCCAATAAATGTATGCTGTTTTCTACTCCTTTTTTTTTTTTTTCCTACTCCTTTTGTAATAATTCCTCTTGTAGTATATTTATGGAAATCACCTAAGTTGTTCCTGGAACTGAATGAAGGTATAAATAAACTGGCATTTTCTTCTTCAAGGAAAAACAAAACAAGAGAGATTGGACTGACTGACTTCTTACTACTAAAGTCATGATAATCACCACTTCTTTAAGTGTCCACTAATTATCTGATTAATAATTTATCTTAGTGGGAGCTGATGACAGACATCAAATTTAACAGTCTACTTTGTAGAAATTACCTTTTCTTTTCATTTGCAAATTGGTCACTGCTGATCACTAATATTTTGGCACCTCTCCTATTCGTCAAAAGATACTCACTGATAGTGGGTACCAATCCCGTCTGCTAACTTTTCAGTATAGTAAGATATAATTTATATAAATCTAAAAGCTTAGATTCATTTAAAGTGTCTAGCTGTTCTACAATTATCTCACTTATCTCATGCTTCAATCCCTTCTTAACGCTTTTCTAACCCTTTCCAATTTGAAAACAATTCTCCTCAGTGGAAAAAATGGACATAGGAAACGAGTTCTCTGCTTTCCTACATATTTCAATATTACATCATCCTCCACTTGATGCTGTTCTATCCCCTTTTCCCATCCTGCTTTAAAACATAATTTTCTGGGTGCCTGGGTGTCTCAGTCGTTAAGCCTTCAGCTCAGGTCATAATCCCAGGGTCCTGGGATGGAGCCCCACATTAGGCTCCTTACTCAGTCTGCCTCTCCCTCTCCCACTCCCTCTGCTTATGTTCCCTCTCACTGTATCTCCCTCTCTCTCTCTGTCAAATAAGTAAATACATACATAAATAAAATCTTAAAAAAAAGTTAAAAAAACCCACAAAAAACCATAATTTTCTAGTCATTCTATGAAAAGACTCTCCAAACTTACAAAAGAAAAAAAAAATGAGGATTTGAAAAAATGTATACTATATATACACTCTACTTTTTAAGATGCCTAAGATACTTTCAATTTATAATATTCTATTTAGTTAAGTCTGGTATTATCAAAAAAAGTTGAACATTTACAGTCTATCAGAAAAAGAACTTCCATCTGTTCTATGAATGTCCCTCTTGTGATGACAAATCTGCATCTGCTTTTGGTCATTCACCAAGCCAACTGCCTAATAGGAAAAGGACTCAAGTCAATCGGCCCATTTTATGAAGGCCAATACACTCTAAAATCTTTGTCCCAGGATATCTGAATTTAAAGAATCACTGAGGTAAATATTTGAGTTATCAGTATAGGTATCAAATTTCCTTAGAATTCTTTTCTCTTATTCTGTAAAGTTGTCTATCTTGTAAGGAATAGAAAAATAAATAAAGGAGGGGGAAGTTCACGATTTTAATCTTCTAATTCAATGTTTACTAGAGCATATAGGAACTAACATTCTACTATTAACTAACATTCTAATATTAATTCTATTTCACTGAACTGACAATCTTATAATTTCTAAAACATACTTTTTAATTTTCCCATACTTTGTAGCATATCACAGACTTAAAACTGATTAAGTATAGATTTACATATTTATATATTTTGCCCAAATATAACGTAATTTAAAAAGTAAAATAAAATGGGAGCAAGATCACCAAGAATCCACACTCC
This sequence comes from Enhydra lutris kenyoni, assembly GCF_002288905.1. NCBI lineage: Eukaryota > Metazoa > Chordata > Mammalia > Carnivora > Mustelidae > Enhydra > Enhydra lutris. The sequence goes on from NW_019154143.1 coordinate 6,424,183, forward strand.
AGAACGTCTGCTAGAAACTGACCTACCCAATCACTCTCCCTGAGATGGGACAGCTAGCCATGGCCCCACACTGCAGTCCCCTGATCCCTGTACTTAACTGTGGGTTATCTTGCTGAACAAAAGCATTTGACAATAGCTACTCTACCATGTTCAACAAAATAATTCAACTCCTCACCAGAACTATCAATGCACATGAGCAGGGGGAAGCAATAGAGAATCTCAAACAGACTCCCGGTTGAGTGTGGAGCCCAACAGAGGACTCGGTCTCAAGACCCCTGTGAGATCATGACCTGAGCCAGAGTCAGATGTTCAACTGACCCACCCCGGTGCCCCTGGTGTATTTTTAAACAGACATGCAAAAACTACTGCATTCCAAAGGTTATAAGTAAATTCATCTATCTGTTTCCCCTTTAACAATGAGGGATAGTTCTGTATTCTGGGATACAAGGTGACTGATTTATCTACAATTATACATAACAACCCCCAGTTCAACCTAGTAATTTCCAAAGAATGGGTAATTGGACAGCAAATCTATGTGAAGTATACTTCCCATTAAAAAAAAAAATCAATGTACAGTTAAACCAGTTTCAGAAATGTCACATACTATAGTCTTCTCTTGGAAATTAACAACGCCACTGATATGGTTAAAGGCTCTAAGAAATCCTGCAGTGAGGCAGGAGGAGCTGAGAGAAGGAAAGGAGAAAAGGGTGGGGAGAGGAGACGGAAGAGAAGAAAGAAAGGAAGAATGCAGATGGAGAAAGTTGGAAAGTGGAGAAAGGGGAGGAGGAAGAAGGAAATTTAAAATAAAAAGGAGCAGAGAGGAAAGGGGAGAGGAAGAAGAAATAAAACTAATTTTGTTTAGTTTACTACAAAAAGGAGAGGAAGAAGAAACTTTTCTAATTTTGTTTAGTTTACTACTTCCCCAAATTATTTATTCCATAGGCCTATTTGTTTCAAACCACATATTAGCATCCCTCAGAACAAATGTTCTGTAGGAAACACCCTAGCAATACTGGTATAAGAAGGTATTTTCATAAGAGAGTTCCACCATATTTTTTTTGCTTAAAGCAGTGTTCTCCACTGAGGGTGATTTTGCCCCTCAAGGAATGTTTGGCAATGTAGAAGACATTCTGGGTTGTCACAACCGGGGAGGTGCTACTGACATCCAGTAGAGGCCAGGGACATTGCTAACTATCACATATAGGGGGTTAGAAGTTGTTATTACTCCTCCTCCTACTGTACTTGAAGGAAACAAATGATGCTTGTGGCAGTATAACCAAAACACTAAAAACAAAATAGGAACACTGGTGGAAAACTGGTGAAATCAATATGAAGTATCTTAGTTTGGCTAATAGTATTGTACCAAAGTTGATTTCTGAGTTTTGACAAATAGACCATGGTTACGTTAGATGTCAACATTAGGGAACACTGAGAAGAACTCTCTGTACGATCTTCACAACTTTAATGTAAATCTAATACATTCCAAAATTCAAAGCTTCCTTTAAAAAAAAAAAAAAGATGGTAACTGGTTATAAATTAAAGTGAACTTAATTATAATCTGTATTTCCATAGTGTGCGCATTCAAAAAAGCATTTCCATTTATTAAGATCCTGTGGATTCTTTCCCTCTCCAGCCTCACCTCTAGCTCTAGAAAAAAATTTCTCCCAGTTTCTACGTGACTCAAGAGATAGCCATCTCTTTCCTGGATTACTGTAACAAGTATACTGTAATAAAATGAACAATGAGCCTACTCTCAATCCCCTACACACCAGGTCCATCCTTCACAAAATACACACTTTGTGTTTAAACCTTCAGCAAGTATCCTCAATACCTACACATCCTAATTAAGGGATAAAAGTGTCTTTTTGGCAACATCTCCATGGCCTTACCTACTGCAACTACTCCCTTTCCCTTTCAGCTCTAATATGAAACTATCAGTCGTCGCCTAAGTAACTCATGATTTTTTTTTTTTTTTTTTAAAGATTTTTTTTTATTTATTTGACAGATCACAAGTAGGCAGAAAGGCAGGCAGAGAGAGACAGGAGGAGGAGGCAGGCTCCCTGCTGAGCAGAGAGCCCGATGCGGGACTCGATCCCAGGACCCTGAGATCATGACCTGAGCCGAAGGCAGAGGCTTTAACCACTGAGCCACCCAGGCGCCCCTCATGATTTTTTTCACACATGTATTTCCTTTCTAGAAATTACAACTTTCTACACACATACACATACTACAGTAAACACCTAATAATACTTTAACATCCAATATTTAGGAATCACATTATTCATAGAGCTTCCTCTGATTCCCTCACTTTGACAAAAGTAATTATTTGCTCAGGTGTATTTCTTCTATTAGATTATGAACTCCTTAAAGGCAAGGGCTGTGTTTTATCTGTCTTTACACATCTCCAAAAACCAGTATAGCCCTTTATACATCCTGAGAAATGTAAAAACACTTTGTGAATAATGGTGGTGATTTACAAATGTTATGAGATACATCATGCTCATCCAAACTAGTGCTCTTGATTTCAAAGGTTTAAAATATCAGATCCAGGGGCACCTGCGTGGCTCAGGTCATGATCTCAGGGTCCTGGGATCGAGCCCCACGTTGGGCTTCAGCTCAGCAGGGAGCATGGTTCTCCCTCTCCTTCTCTCTCCCCCTGCTTGTATGCTCTCTCTTAAATGAATAAATCTTAAAAAAACCAATAAAATATCTGATCCAAATGAAACTTTTTACTGTACGGTTCTGATCTATTGGCTTATCTTTTGAGGAGCATTTGTTGTTTTTCAACTGCAACTTTTAAGAGTTCACACTGAACAGAACTGTCTCAATTTTCTTAATATGTTCTGAAAGGATATGTTGGGCTAAGAATGCTTAGCAGAAACCTGAAGTTAAGAGTCATCATTCACTTAAGCAATAGTTAAGCTCTACTAGGAATAAAGAATAGGTCTATGATGATTTTAATCTGTTGTTTTATAAATACACTCAAATCTACAGAAAAAATTCACACCAAACCAGGATTATTTACTTTTGTAAACTTCAGAGAGTTTTGTCTATCCAGTCCTTGTTGTACAGTATAGGTACTGAACGCTTTTAATGATATTGAGATGAGCAGCGAATGCCCTATTAAGAATAACACTAGTGGGAAAGAAAAAAAAAGAATAACACTAGTGGGGACGCCTGGGTGGCTCAGGTGGTTAAGCGTCAGAGTCCTGGGATCAAGTCCCATGTAGGGCTCCTTGCTCAGTGGGGTGTCTGCTGCTCCTTCTGCCTGCTGCTCCCCCTGCTTGTGAGTGCTCACTCTCTCTCTCTCTGACAAATAAATAAAATCTTAAAAAAAAAAAAGAAAAAAAGAATAACACTGGGTATTTTGTTTTTCAGGAGCTCAGTTTCAGTATTTCTTCAGGAAATGAGCATAGCTACCCTATTATAAAAGAGGCTTCTGAACTGAATTATATGCTGGTCATCTATTCAGTAAATTCAAAGGATAAGTTTGATTTTTTGAAGGGGAAATTTATTAATGGTAAAACGACAGTAGCTCAATTTCCTCACATTTTTGGTCTAAATTTGTTATAATAGGTTATAATGGCAACAAGAAGGAAGAAGGTTGCTAAGAACACTATATATTTTAGGGGGTTTGTATCAAGTTTGAAAAAACAAGCTCATTGTCTTTTGTAAAATCATTTGGTAATGAGAAGGAATCCAAGAAACCATGTTCCCTTTGAGATGAAATCTGGCCTTCCCGGGCTGAGTAATATGACATACCAAAAAGGTAGCCAACCAGGGAGCTACACAGCCTGGTTTAAATCCTAGTTTAAAACCAGAGCTGGGTTTAGATCCATCCATTTTTGGATGACCTTTAAAGGCGTCACTGACCCAGCACCCTATTTTCTCATCAGTAAAAAGAGTGGGCCTAGTGATAAAACCCTTAGTTCCTTCCAGCTCTGACACCCTGCAAGTCTAATCATTAGTATTCCACACTCTAAATTTGGCTGAGTCTGAACTTTAATTAGGAAAGAATTGAAGAATCACTAGAGAAAAAAAGAGCTAGAGAAAGAGGATTAATTGCTGTTCTGTGTCATACTACTGTTTGCTTTCCTATCACTTTCATCAGCTATGCCAGTTATAGAATAAAATCTATTTAAACCAGCATTTCCTATGTTAGATCATACAACTCCAAACTAACACAGATAGCTCTACCGAAAAAATGATTTTAATTTTGTCATTTTACTTTGGTTTCTGGGCAATTCGCTCTGCATATGCTTATATTTGGATTAAAAGTACCCTTTAAAAAAATCCATCTAGCTATACACAAAACATAAATTTGTGTACTTTCTGTATGTACCTTATGCTCCAATAAAAAGTTTACTTTAAAAAGGATATTCAGAATATAGTCAGAAGACACAATTCCTGAATCTAAAGGTAAATAGAATTTTTGTTACGCATAACCTAACTGGCTCTCTTGACGCATGTCTAGAAGTAAAAGTAATGAATGTGTAAAGAGCTGCACTATTTGTCCCAAGCCAAAACCAAGATTTATCACCAAAAGTAGATACAAACTCAAGAAGAATTCACATTTTGGTGGGTAACAAGAAAAAATCTTTTGCTGCCTAACTTGCGTAGGAAGACTCGTGCCTAAGTAACCTAGACAGTCCAATGTCCAGTTTTAGTTTAGTGTTAGGGTTTTTTGTGGGGTTTTTTGGTGGTTGGGGTGGGGGTGGGGGAGTTGGCAGTTTATTTCCAGTTCTTTGGCAAGGAAGAGAAAGACTACATCAAAAGTCATGTCATTCATGAGCACAGTATTACAGAAAGAACTAGAACTCTACTCTGTCAAAAAGTTGAAATCAGATTGTAAACTAAATACTTGATATTAAACTCTCTCAAGCATCTTATTTATAAAATGGAAGTAGTATCTACCAGAGTAGTATTAATAACAGCGTTGTTGAAAAGATCAAATGAGACACTAACATGATAACACTTAAAAACGGTTAAGAAAGAGTAATAGTAATAGTAGCAAAAGTAGTAGTAATAGGGGTTAGTATTTATGGAGCATTATATTTTAACCACTGTTCTTAACACTTTACATGTATTTACCCATTATCCTCATAGTTATCATGTAATGTACCTATTATTATCCTCATTTTATAGATGAGAAAATGGAGGCTCAGAGTGGTTATGTAATTTGCTATACGTCATTAGGTTAATAAATGATGGAGTCATGACTCAACCAACTCAATCTCACTTCAGTACTCAAAGGCTCTTAACTATTGAATACGCTATTGTCTCAACTGCAAAAAGACCAAGGTTGCCATATAAACGGATGGGGCTATCCTAGAACAATACATTAAGCTTTGAATGGTCCCACAGTTCCAGCAGATTTAGACCATGTTTGAGAAATACTCTTAGATCAAAGACTTGTTTGCTCTTGGGGGAGAAAAACATTTTGTTATGCTTCTCAACTAAGGATAAGTAGGTCATTTTGTCAGGACCAGTAACAGCAAAATTGCTCTGAAGTGATGATTTTAACATACTGGCACAATCGATTATTTTTATCACAAACTTAACTGATTTTAAAAGACTGTTTCTGGGATGCCTGGGTGGGTGACTCAGTCAGTTGAGCACCCAACTGGTTTAGGTTCAGGTCATGATTTTGTGGTCAGGGGATCAAGCCCCAATTGGGATCGGCTCAGCACAGTCTGCTTCAGATTCTCTCTCCCTGTCTCTCCCATTCACTCTCTGTCTCTCATATACATAAATTCTTTATAAATAAAAAAAGAGAGAGAGAGACAGTTTCTTTGACCTGAGACAGTAATTGCCTGTGCTGGGTCTGTCCATAAAATAAAAACTGATGCAGAAACTGTGTTAGGTTACTGTTTGAAACACTCACCATTAAAGTGGTTTTAAATTGGCTGTTATAGAACCCATTCAAAATGTATTAACAGTCATTGACCTGGGAGTATTACCTGTCCCCATGTTAACTGAAGTCTCCATTAAACCTACTCTTCAATCTTGATGAAGGTGGGGCAATCGAAGCTGTTCAAGAGAGGTTAGAATCAAGAAGAGCTGGTCTGGTTGGCTTTTCACAAGCCGGAAAGAAGGGAGGGCAGAAATGCCCTGTCTTTTCCATATGCTGTGCCTGCACCCCAAGAGAGAAGTGGGATTTTTGGCACCTGGACCACAGGACAAGGGAAGCTGCAACAAGCTACTTCTATCTTTTACAGTAGATCAGAATAAAATGTTAACAGTTTCTTTTTAATACATAAGACCATAGTTGGGGCACCTGGATGGCTCCGTTGGTTACACAACAGCTCAGGTCATGATCCTGGAGTCCTGGGGTCAAGTCCTGCATCAGGCTCCCTGCTCAGTTGGGAGTCTGCTTCTCCCTCTGATGCTCCCCCCTCTCTCAAGTTCTCTCTCTCTCTCTCCAATGAATAAATAAAATCATTTAAAAAAAAAAAAAAGAAGAAAACATTCTCTAATCCTCCTTTTGGGAGGAACCTTAAAAACAACTAGGTCATAGCATTCAGCTCATAACTACACACAGAAGTGAGTGGAAAAACAGACTGAACCTTGGGTTCATCCCCTATGGACTAAGACCTGGGGAACCTGGTGTGGTCCTACCAAACCAAAGAGGGCACCAATTCATGGTCTAAGTTAACTTTACGACCTGGAGAAGTAAGAAGTCAGTGAAATAATTAGAGTTCCTATTCCTTTGGTCAAAATGAAGGGAAGGGATGATACAGTACCCTGAGGCTAGAAGCACAAAAGAAGGAAAAAGTGTCTACTAAAATCCTTGCAGTTAGAGGTGCTCCTGACTTTCTAAATCCACCCAAGTCCAGAAATAAGGGGCCATGGAATGGCATGTTTAGATCTCTAGTGTACCACAGGAAGACTAACCATAAAAGTTAATTTTTACTCACCAGCTTCCTCACTGAAACCACAACCAGAATTCCCAAGAGTACAAGAGACAAATCACAGACTCCAATATTGGTCACAGAATTAACATAAACAGGTCAGAAATAAAAATTTCATTCATGTGAAAATGTCCTGTTATCTTTAAAGCATGAAGAAAATTACAAAACATGCGGTTAGAGCTGATTTTATTTTGTTAAATCAATCAGGTGATGGGAAACAAACAATGTACCTGAGATAGCTTCCAAAATAAGCAACAATATTTGGGTGTTTACAGTCTTTCATCATAATAATTTCTTGCTGTACAACTGCAAAGTCTTCTCCTAGAATAAAAAACAAGCATGTTGAATATTTAGTAGGTAAGTTTCAAAATGTCAACTTGTTTCAAAACATAATAAATAATGTTACTGATGTTATATTTAATTACAGTTTCAGTCTTGACAGAAGGTATAGTGACTAAAAGCAAAACTCTGGTCCCAGACTATCTAGATTTAAATACGAACTCTGTCCCTTACTAAGCTGTGGGAGCTTGAGCAACTTACTTGTCCTTTCTGTGCCAATTTCTTCCTCCGCAGAAGGGGGATAAAAAGAACTTGTCTCACAGAGCTGTTGGAGAAGTTACATGAGCTAATATATGTAAAATGTTTAGAACAGTGCCTGATACACAGTAAGGGCTACAAAACCATTTGCTATTATTATTATGCGTTGGACATAATCATCATATAATTCACCAGAAAACACACAAGGCTTTTTTCCTTTATTAGCAAATAAAGGAAATTTTATACAATTTAAGCACAAGGAGGTGATTCTCTTTTCAGTCAGGGCAGGAACCTTTATCCACCAGGAGTGTTGAATACACCTCCATAGGCTCCTGAGCTGAGAGGCCTACACTCCTGCAGTACTGGATTACCAGATGGCCCACGTACACAGGCTTCTCCTGGATTCAACGGCCTTGCTCCAACTGTACTGGGATGCAGAATGTGATTCTATTTAGCCTTGTTGGACTACTAGTAAATAATCCCTCTCCTCTATTCTCTTCATGCCCAAATTCTTCAAAATAAGATTTGGCAATCCTATAGCAGTGTCACATGCTCTGGCTCCTGAAAGAACACTGTGATAGAGAGAAACAGAACTGCAGTGAATGCAAATGTGGTGAACCAGAGACTGTACAAAAAGAACAAACGCAAGTATTTACATTTAAATCAAAGTAGTTGTGCATTAGTAATTCAGTTTTTGAAGCATTATATACTATGAAGAGCCTAACCAAATGTATATTGGTGGCAAAGTAAGAAACAGGTTTCCTAAGTCACAGCTTAAATCGAATCAGGTCATTATGTCATCAAGCCCTGACATTCCTCGCCTTGACATTTTCCTACTATAAATGTAAGTGAAACTTAAAGTGGCCAAGCCATGAACTATTTAAACCCACTATTAAAACCCACCCTACTGCTCCAGTTACAAGGGAAGCAGTAACAGAGAAAAGACAGTATGTCAGGTTCTTAATTTCAGCAATGAAATGAACACAATGTCAAAGATGTCCAAAGGAAGAAAAACAGGAAATTTAATATTTATGCTTCCAAAATTTCAGAAGAAAATCACTGAAGTAGGATCCTCTTCTGAGTTTACTTCGCACCATTAAGAATTCCTGATTTTCATTATATTAACAAAATCCAATTAGAAATAATTTTAAAAATCTGATTAGAAATAATAAAACCAAGTAAGACTAATATCAGTTTTCAGGGATATACTAAATACTTGGAAAGTTCTAAATTTTTCTTTTTCACCTCACTCCCCACTGTACTTTCCCTAAACCAGTGAAGGGGTTACAGAAGATCAAAGTTCATCTAGTCAGAATGAACCGCAGGACTTTAGTCTGATGGTCAGAAGACAGCAGCTCTCTTTCTGGGGATGGTCACTGCACAACTTCAAAGAGAGCCAGCTTTAGAATAAAGTTGATCTGTAGAAAGCACTGAGGAGAAACAGGAAAAAGGGGTAAGGAAGAAGGCTTACTTGAGCCTTTGTAGCAAGACTCCTCTGTCTCTGTAAGCTTCCGATATACCAACACATGATCAATAAATTCCCTGAATTGTTTAAATTACCTTGAGTTGTGGTTTCTGTTACAACTATAAACATCACATCTTTGTACATATCCCCCTTACAATACTGCGTCAATGTCTGTGTCTATGTCCTCACTAGAATATTATATCCCCTAGGATTATGCCCTAATCATCTTTGTATCCCTAGCAACTAATATGTGATCCATAAAACTGTTGCCTGAATGAATCTATGATAGGACATAATTCCTCTATATGCTGATTCTAAATCAAGAATGTCTGTTTTTGGGCTTAATTTCAACCAGTTATTACCATATTTTATATAATTAATTGCTTATTTGCTACTCCTTTGTTTTACAAAACCTGTGAATGGCTTTAAGTCCTGGAAAATGGTGTTAATCCAAACAAAGTGCCTCCTTTTTCCTATGAAGTCATTTTCTTTGTGATTATGAGAATGGCCAAGTTAAATTCAACATTTTTGTGGGGAAAAAAGGATGCAAAGGAAAAAAAATCCACAATTCAATTTTAAAGGTTAACTGAAAAAGCCAGATTTGGGCAGGAAAAAAGGAAAGAGTTTCTATACAGCAATAATCCAAAAGAGCTCAATAGATTTAAAGTACTTTCTCCAAAGCCCCAGAGAAATACACACCAAAGAATGAACAGGTACCTCCATCCCAAATCCTAGCAGACCAGGATGGTTAGACTAGATAATCTCTAGATAATATCCAATTCTGAGAGTCTAGGATTTTTGTTAAAATTTTTAGACATTAAAGTGAAGAATACATCTTCCAAAAAATGGCAGGCAGGAGGAAGGAGGGATGGAAGGAAGGAAGATATAAGAAAGGAAGAAAGAAAGAAACCCTAACTGAGAAAAACAGGCAAGCCTGCAAGCAGAGCAGATCAGGAATAAACCAAGTAAACAGACAAATGAAGACTTGAGAAGTTCTCAGAATAAACATAACACATATTAAATGTTCAATATATGTTAACTCTTTGCAGCAGGCTGAAAAATGGCCCCAAAGGTTAGAAAGGTCCTAATCCCTAAAACCTGTGATATTACTTCATAATGGCAAAAAGGTTTTTGCAAATGTGCTGAAATTAAGGGATGGGGAAAGTATTCTGAATTATCTAAATGTAATCACAAGTGTCCTTGTTAGAGGGAATCAGAGGGAGACTTGAGTTTAAGGTAAAGAAGCAAGACACTTTTCTTTGAAGATGGGAGGAAGAAGCCAAGAATTAAGGAGTGCAGGGAATGGAGCTCTAAATGCTGGAAAAGACAAGGAAACACATTCCCCCTTAGAGTCACCAGAGGGAATGCAGCCCTGTATACACTTGGATCTTGACCCAGTGAAACTCACTTTGCACTTGAGAATTCCGAAACTCTTAAGAGAATAAATTTGTGCTTTTCAAGCCAGCAAGTTAGTGGTAATCTGTTAACAGTAGCCACAGGAAACTAATACAGTATTACTATCAACATTATTATTATTGTGACAGAGCTGGCTAGCCATTCACAAGTAATCTGTGTTCTCCCCTACATTGTGTAGAAGTTATTGGTGGGAGGCAATCATCTAGTCAAGACATTTCCCTCAGGGTGAACACTAAGGTGTCCAAGAAACTAGTTCTTGCCAATGCAAAGTAAGCAAAAGTATTGTGTCCTTGTTCCACTGTTTATTTCTCTATTAGCAAACTACATGACACCACGAGGCCCCAGGAAATGCAAGAAGTTTGGGTTCCTGAGTCACTAAAAGGAAGAAAGTCATCCAACACATTGTGCATCTGCACTAAACTAGTACATAAACTTGAAATAAAATTCATTATGTTAAGCCACTCATATGTTCTAGTTTAGTTATTACAGTAAGTATTATCCTATGCTGATACAATAATTACCACCCATTTGTTAAAAAAGGTTGTCCAAACTGCAATAGATGCTTCAAAAATTTTTTCGTAGATTAACAAACAAGATATTAGTCCCTCTATTTAATAGAGAACAGAACCAGATTATAGGCATTTCTATTTGGTATATAATGCTTTCCTGTAAATGTCTATATTTAGTCATATGTGTGAGAACAAAAGAGGAAACTTGAATGTCATGGACATGACATTCTCATGGACACTATAATAAAACAAAGAATCCCTAATACCTCCTTGCCTTTTAGACATAAACGGACAATCACTGTATTTCCAACATTTCATAAAATTCTTGAGTTTTTCTTCAACAAAATAACATATAATCTTAAGTAAAATGCATATCTAACTGACTGCAATTTTGGTATACTTAATTATTTTCACTGGTGTAAACTGGGGACATTTATAAAGGCTACTCTTCTTACATTAACATAAGCATTTTGAAAATAAACTACCCACTCACTTTTTTTATAAAATTAGAACTAAACATTCAATAAAATAACTACATAATCAATCAATGTGATAGAACGAATCAATAAGAGAAAAGAGAAGAACCACATGGTCCTCTCAATGGATGCAGAAAAAGCATTTGACAAGATACAGCATCTATTCCTGATTAAAACACTTCAAAGTATAGGGATAGAGGGAACATTCCTCAACTTCATAAAATCTATCTATGAAAAACCCACAGCGAATATCATTCTCAATGGGGAAAAGCTGACAGCCTTCCCTTTGAGATCAGGAACACGACAAGGATGTCCACTCTCACCACTCTTGTTCAACACAGCACTAGAAGTCCTAGCAATAGCAATAGCAATCAGACAACAACTGGCAATGAAGAAGTCAAACTGTCTCTCTTCGCAGATGACATGATACTTTATATGGAAAACCCAAAAGACTCCACCCCCAAACTACTAGAACTCACAGAGCAATTCAGTAATGTGGCAGGATACAAAATCAATATACAGAAATCAGTTGCTTTCTAATACACTAACAATGAAAATATAGAAAAGGAAATTAGAGAATCAATTAGAGAAAAGGAAATTAGAGAATCAAAATTAGAGAATCAATCAATCAACCATTTACTATAGCACCAAGAACTGTAAGGTACCTGGGTATAAACCTAACCAAAGAGGTAAAGGATCTGTACTTGAGGAAATACAGAACACTCATGAAAGAAATTGAAGAAGACACAAAAAGATGGAAAAACATTCCATGCTCATGGACTGGAAGAATAAACATTGTTAAAAAGTCTATAATGCCTAGAGCAATCTATACTTTCCATACCATTCCGATCAAAATTCCACCAGCATTTTTCAAAGTGCTGGAATAAACAATCCCAAAATTTGTATGGAACCAGAAGAGACCCCGCATTGCTAAGGAAATGCTGAAAAAGAAAAACAAAACTGGGGGAATCATGTTGCCTGATTTCAAGCTTTACTACAAAGCTGTGATCACCAAGACAGCGTGGTACTGGCACAAAAACAGACACACAGACCAGTGGAACAGAGTAGAGAGCCTAGATATGGACCCGCAACTCTACAGTCAAATAATTTTCGACAAAGCAGGAAGAAATATACAGTGGAAAAAAGAGTCTCTTCAATAAATGGTGCTGGGAAAATTGGACAGCTGTGTATAGAAGAATGAAATTTGACCATTATCTTACACCATACACAAAGATAAACTCGAAATGGATAAAAGACCTCAATATGAGTCAGGAATCTATCAAAATCCTAGAGAAGGACATAGGCAGTAACCTCTTAGATATCGGCCACCGCAAATTCTTTCAAGACATGTCTCCAAAGGCAAAGGAAACAAAAACGAAAATTAACTTTTGGGGCTTCCTCAAGATCAAAACTTCTGCACAACAAAGTAAACAGTCAACAAAACAAAGAGGCAACCCAAGGAATGGGAGAAGATATTCACAAATGACACTACAAAGGGCTGATATCCAAGATCTATAAAGAGCTCCTCAAATTCAACATACACAAAACAGATAATCACGTCAAAAAATAGGCAGAAGACAAGAACAGACACTTCTCCAAAGAAGACAAACAAATGGCTAACAGACATATGAAAAAATATTCATCATCATTAGCCATCAGGGAGATTCAAATCAAAACCACATTGAGATACCACCTTACACCAGTTAGAATGGACAAAATCAACAAGACAGTGACAAGTGTTGGAGGGGATGTGGAGAAAGGGGGACCTTCTTACACTGTTGGTGGGAATGCAAGTTGGTGCAGCCACTTTGGAAAACAGTGTGGAGATTCCTTAAGAAATTAAAAATAGAGCTATCCTATGACCCTGAAATTGCACTACTGAGTATTTGCCTCAAAAATACAGATGTAGTGAAAAGAAGGGCCATCTGTACCCCAATGTTCATAGCAGCAATGGCCACAGTTGCCAAACCGTGGAAAGAACCAAGATGCCCTTCAATAGACGAATGGATAAAGAAGATATGGTCCATATATACAATGCAGTATTATGCCTCCATCACAAAGGATGAATACCCAACTTTTGTATCAACATGGACGGGAATGGAGGAGATTATGCTGAGTGAAATAAGTCAAGCAGAGAGTCTATTATATGGCTTCACTTACTTGTGGAGCATAAGGAATAACACGGAGGACACTGGGAGAAGGAGAGGAGAAGCTGAGTTGGGGGAAATTGGAGGGGGAGAACAAACCATGAGAGACTGGACTCTGAGACACAAACTGAGGGTTTTGGAGGGGAGGGGGTTGGGGACATAGCATGAGCCTGGTGGAGGGTATTAAGGAGAGCACATACTGCATGGAGCACTGGGTGTGGTGCATAAACAATGAATCTTGGAACACTGAAAAAAATAAAATTATAAAATTATATTAAAAAAATAATTACACAAGTACTATTGTTTGGATAAATATGGTAAAGCTGTCTAAATAGAACTAATGGTTGCAAGGCAGAACTGTCATTTTGCTCTGTGTAACAACTTACGCATCTAATTTCAGGTCATTGTATAAAGGCAGCTGACATGTCTCTTCATACTAAAGAAGTAGAGGTTATTTGAAAACCCAACCGGGAAAATTTTAAGGATTATCTGTATTGGGAGTTGAGCCAATAGAACAACATTCAGGGAACCAAGTCTTAGTCTATTTGTAAACTGCGTATCCTATTTCCTTTCTGTCCCCTGTAAAGTAAACACAAATTTATAAGTCATCCTCAATTTCCTTTTGTCTGCTTACTTTGTTTCCTATTTCCTGTTTTGTTTCTTTGCTTTCTTATTTTCCTTTTGTCATCTTTATGTCTCTCTTCTAAATGTTAACATCTTCACAACCCTAATAAGCTGACATGGTTTGACAATGTCATATAATGAAATAATTTTTTGCATTATCAACAGTAATTTAGCACAGTAACTAAATGGTGCCTGGGTGGCTCAGTGGGTTAAGCCTCTGCCTTAGGCTCAGGTCATGATCTCAGGGTCCTGGGATCCAGCCCTCCATCGGGCTCTCTGCTCAGCAGGGAGTCTGCTTCCCCACCCTCCCTGCCTGCCTCTCTGCCTACTTGTGATCTCTCTCTCTCTGTGTCAAATAAATAAAATCTTTAAAAAAAATGCTTTTAATTATTTCTTAAGATTTTAAAACCAAGTTTTCTCAACTTGTTTTACCTTCCAGCTTATAACTCTGTGAAGAAATATGTGAGTGTATGTTTGTGTATATATGTTATTTATGAAAATATCTAAATGCTTTAATTTGGATAAAGGTGAATAGTCACTCTTCGCATAATCTCTCTTGAGAATTTATTCAACAACCACCATACACTAAGCAGCCAATATGATATATAAGAGAATGTGCTAGAGACTGGAGGTAGAGTTTCAGAATGAACAAGACTTTTCTTGACTTTAAGGAACTTAGAGGCGACATAAAATTTGTACTATAATAACTGTAAAGGCTTAAAGTAAAACCTTCAGTAATTCTCTTATTTCTAGAATATCAAATCTATACTTGGCTACTGGACTCCCCTTACCTTAGCAACTCCCCATATCTAGCACAGTGTCATGATTAAGGATATGCACTTTTGGAATCAAAATACTGAACTATGAAACCTGATTTCACAACTTTCTAGTTGTATGATCTGGGGCAAATTCATTCATATTCTCTCTCTGAATTCAGGTTGCTCATAAAAAGGAGAAAACAGTGTCTCCCCCTCTTAAGGTTATTTTAAGGATTCGATGAAAGAATAGTTAGATACTTAGAACAAGTCTTCACACATGTTCATTACTATTATCTGCTATTATTACTATGCAGTAGGATTGTTATTTGTAATTCTACCTTTTTCTCCTACTTTTCTCCCTCTTCACTCTACTTCAGCCACACAGTCCTCCTTCCTTTTCCTTGAATACCATAAAGGAGCTCCTGTCTCTCACCCTTTACACTTTCTATTCAGACTACTAAAGCACTCTTTTCCCCCCAGATGGCTTGCTTCCTCACTTCTGTCAGGGCTCTACCCAACTGTTGCCTTCACAGTGAGACTGTCTCTGATATCCCCATGTAAAATAGCAACCCGCAATCACAACTCCACAAATACCCTTACTGTTCTGTTTTTCTCTGTAACACTTACTATACCCAACATACTGTATGTGTACTTATTCACTGTGTCTCCTAACACATAATAGAACAGTGAATACTAATGTGTCACTGAATTATTCTGTAAGTACTAAGCAGCTGAAATCCACAAGAGAAAAAAAATAAGGTGGATAAATAGTAAAAATACAAAATTCTCATTATTTGTAGTATATATGATTATGTTCCTGGAAAGCAAGCAAACCAAAATCAATTGAAAAAACAACAAAAAACAATTTTTTAAAATCCTTAATGTTATAGTCATCAAAATAAATAAATAAATAAATAAATAACAATGGGAGTGTTTCTCCTGCTCTTTCTGCCTGCCTCTCTGCCTACTTGTGATCTCTGTCTGTCACAAAAAATAAAATCTTTAAAAAAAAAAAAAAGGGAGGGGGACGCCTGGGTGGCTCAGTGGGTTAAGGCCTCTGCCTTCAGCTCAGGTCATGATCCCAGGGTCCTGGATCAAGCCATGCATCGGGCTCTCTGCTCAGCAGGGAGCCTGCTTCCCTCCCCCCATCTCTGCCTGCATCTCTGCCTACTTGTGATCCCTCTATGTCAAATAAATAAAATCCTTTAAAAAAAAAAAAAAAAACATGGGAGAACCATGTTGTAATTGGCATTACTTTAAAATAAGTAGCTCTCATTAAGAATTGATATACCCAGAAAAATTCTCATCTTTTTTGATTCTTTATCTACCCTGGGTCACATTAAATGTCCTCTGTCACAGAGGTAAGGAAAAGAAATGAAAAGCATCCAAACTGGAAATAAGTAAAATTATCTGTTTGCAGTTGACATGATCTTGTAAGTAAATAAAACCCCTAAAGCTTCCATAAGACAACTGTAAGCACTAACAAATGGATTCAGGGGGTGCCTGGGTGGCTCAGTGGGTTAAGCCTCTGCCTTTGGCTCAGGTCTTGATCTCAGGGTCCTGATCTCAGGGTCCTGGGATCAAGCCCCACATAGGGTTCTCTGCTCGGCAGGGAGTCTGCTTCCTCCTCTCTCTCTGCCTGCCTCTCTGCCTACTTGTGATCTCTCTCTCTGTCAAATAAATAAATAAAATCTTTTTTAAAAAATTCTTAAAAAAAAAGAATTCGGTAAAGTTGCAGGATACAAAAACAACATACAAAAATTAGTTGTGTTTACATACCTGAGCAATAAATAATCCAAGAAGAAAATTCTGGAAAGTCTCAATTATAATCTCATCAAAAAGAATAAAATACTTAGAAATAAACTTAACCAAGGAAGTGAAAGACTTGTACGCTAATAACAACCAAATATTGCTGAAAGAAATTGAAGAAGACATAAATAAATAGAAAGATATCCATATTCATAGACTGGAAGGCTTCATATTGTTAGTGTCCTTACCACCCAAGATGATCTACAGATTCAGTGCAATCCTAATAGAATCCTAATAGAAATCCTAATAGAATCCTAATAGAAACCCCAGGGGCATTTTTTGCAGAAATAGAAAAAACAACCCTAAAAGTCCTATCAAACAACCACAAAGGATCCTAAATATCCAAAACAATCTTGAGAAAAAAAGAACCAAGCTGGAGACTTCATATTTCTTAAAAAATACTGCAAAGTTACAGTACTTACAATAGAATGGTACAGGCATAAACACAAACACACAGACCAATGGAACAGAATGGAGAGCCCAGAAATAAATCCACACATATACGGTCAACTGATTTTGAACAAGGGCAGCAAGACTTAGAATAGTCTCTCCAATAAATGGTGCTGAAAAACTGGATATCCACATGCTGAAAAAGGAAACTGGACCCTCATCTTACACCATACAGAAAAATCAACTCAAAATGGATTAAAGACTTAAACTCAAAACCTGAAAATGTAAAACTTCTAAAAGAAAACACAGAGGGAAAACTTCGTAACACTGGTCTTGGCAATGATTTCTTGATTATGATATGAAAAGAACAAGCAACAAGGCAAAAATAGACAAGTGGGACTACTTCAAACTAAAAGACTACTGGCACAGCCATGAAAACATCAACACAGTGAAAAGGCAAGCTACAGAATGGGAGAAGATATTTGTAAACCTTGTATCTGATAAGGGGTTAATATCCACAATATATAAGAAAACTCCTACTTCTCAAAAGCAAACATCTCAAAACAGAACACCCTGATTAAAAAACGGGCAAAGAGGGGCACCTGGGTGGCTCAGTCAGTTAAGCGTCTGCCTTCAGCTCAGGTCTTGATCCCAGGAACCTGGGATCGAGCCCCCATATCAGGCTCTCTGCTCATCAGGGACCCTGCTTCTCCCTCTGCCTGCCACTCCCCCTACTTGTGTTCTCTTTCTCTCTGTCCAATAAATAAATAAAATCTTTAAAAAAGGGGTGCGTGGGTGGCTCAATGGGTTAAGCCTCTGCCTTTGGCTCAGGTCATGGTCTCAGGGCCCCAAGATCGAGCCCCACATCGGGCTCTCTGCTCAGCAGGGAGACTGCTTCCCCCTCTCTCTCTGCCTGCCTCTCTGCCCACTTGTGATCTTTTTGTCAAATAAAGAAATAAAATCTTAAAAAAAAAATCTTTTAAAAAATGGGCAAAGGAATTGAATAGACATTTCTCCAAAGAATACATACAAATAGCCCACAGACACATGAAAAATGTTCAACATCACTAATCATCAGGTAAATGCAAATCAAAACCAAAATGCAGTATCAACTTACACCTGTTAGAATAGCAAAAGAAGGAAAGGAGGGAGGGAGGGGAAAAAAGAAAAAATGAAAAAAAAATTGTTGGGAGAAAATGTAGAGAAATTTGAATACTTGTAAACTGCTGCTAGGAAAGTAAAATGATAAAGGTGCTATGGGAAATAGAATAGAGGCTCTTCAAAAAAACAAAAAACAAAAAACAAACAAACAAAAAAAACCAGAGCTACCATATTATCCAGCAATACAACTTCTGGATATTTGCCCAAAGAAATTGAAATCAGGATCTCACAGAGGTATATGAACTCCCGTGTTCATTTCAGCATTATTCACAATAGCCAAGAGGTAGAAACAACCTAAAAGTTCACTGATGAACAAAAAGATAAAGAAAATGTGGGGATATATACAGTGGAATATTGTTCAACCAGTAAAGAAAATCATGTCATATGCAACAACATGGATGCCCCTTGAGGACGTTATGCTAAGTGAAATAAGCCAGTCACAGGACGGATACAGCAAGATGCCACTTATGTGAGGTATGGGAAGTAGTCTACTATCACAGAAACAAAAAGCAGAATGGTGGTTGCCAGGAACTGAGACAGCAATGAAGAGTTATTGTTCAATGGGTATAGAGTTTTAATCATACTATATGAAAAAGTTCTAGATCTGCCATACAAATTGTGTTTATAGTTAACAATACTGTACTGTACACTTAAAAATTTGTTAAGAAGGGTAAATCTGCGTTTTTTACCACACACATACATGCATGTGCACACACAGTGTCCTATGGCCAGAGAGAAAAATTTAAACTTAGACTATGGGAAACAAATGATATTTCCCATGCCCATCTTATGGGTACTTCATTCACAAAACTTCCTGCTTCCATTCTACTTTAAACACAAAAAATGTCCATCTGTGCTATATGTAAAAGTTTTCATAGCTAATTTTAATTTACCTTTGTTATCTGGTACCTTTCCAAATACATAATTTATAAAACTGCATTTCATATTATAGAAAAAATAAATGGAATTAATAGTATTTCAGTAATCCATGGCTCACTTCCCAGAGCTGTTATTCTTTTTAAAAAGCTGTCAATTACTGTCTCAAACTACCAGAGTACCAAGAAGTACCGAAATCCAATTACCATCTTAAACTACCAGAGGACCATGAAATCTAATAGCTGATTTTAAAAAGACAGGAAATTGACTTTAAGCACTTACAATAGGACACTGTAAAATAGTTTTTTGTAAAACCACAAAAAAGTAACCAATTTTTAGTTTTGGGAGGAAAACTCAAATCACAATTAGTACCACACAGAAATATAAAGGAAGTATTTAATAATCCTATGGTCTTCTAGATATTCCAATGTAAATGAAAAAAATAATTATGAAAGCAATATTAGTATTCTGACTCTTTAAATATGTCATCTAATGAAAATACCTAATCTAATGAAAATAAATACAGTCTGTCTATTTGGCCATCTTTTCCTAAGTGTTCATGATTAACAATCTTTAAGGTAAGTATCACTTACAGTTGCATAAATTGCTAGAAGTCAACTTTGACCTTGGGTTCAGCAGGATCAAAAAGAAATTTCCTTGTTCCAACTAAACAGTAAGAGATCAAAAATGTCCTGATTGGCATATCAAAAGAGTTTCCAACAGAAACTGACAGTCTATTTTTCTCTCACAAGGCTTGATTTAAAAATACAATTTTTCTAGTGGCTCCTGGTCCTGAGGCTATGTAGGCATAAACCACAGCTGAATAAAACTTAAGAAAAGAGCATTCCCTAAAAACAAAACAGTACAGCAAAACTATTCTCCCCATAACCTCAATTTGGGTGTACACCGTTCCTCCCCCTTTCCCCTAGTAAAGTACCAGTCATGTTTCAGTCCTATTCTTCCACCCTCAAATCTCATGTGCTCAGCCCTGCCTTCCATGCCACTCAACTGTGGATGCATAATAGGTCTTACCCACAGGGTGTCTCTTCTCAATCTGTACACTGATCGTGCTACCAACCTGTTTAAAAAAACAAAAAATCCCCCAGTCCACAGGGTAAAGTCTAAATCTTTGGGCTACTACATACAGTTCTCCACAAACTATCATCAATCTACTTTTCACATCTTATCTCCCACTATACCCAAACAGAGCATATCACTCTAGTCTTATTTCCCAAACAGGTCTAGTAGGCGAACACCACCTTTGCTTTCACACCATCCTCATATGAAATACCCTCCATTCTCCTATAGGTAGCAAAGTCCTAGCCAGTCTTGGAGGCTCAGCTGAACTGTTCCTTTCCCAATTATACCAGTGAAATGAACCTCGCAAACTCTACGGAACCCACTAAATGAATCAAGATATATGAGCTACTCTGTTCTACTAGTGTCCTCTCACAGAGCATCTTGCCTAGATACTCCCTATCTAGAGCATTTCACAGAGCAAAGAGTCAAAGCCAGCTATTCATTGACCTGGAACTGATTAGGTTCTTCTAGTCACAGCTACCCCCATTCCTTCCTGCCAACAGAATTCATAAATAGACACTCCTGGCTCAGAGTGGATCCCTGTAGTCTGGCTGCTACATAAACACTCCAGTTAATTTTCATGTAGGGTAACAAGCTCCTTGAAGGCAGGAAGGATCCCTGTCTTTGTATCTTCTATTCTAACAACTGAGTACTAAATAAATATTCATACAGTTAAATCCACTGAACAGACACTCAGGACTGGAAATGAGGAGGAAATGGCAGATATATTAAATAAAAAGTCCTCTGCTGTTTTTTTATTTTTGAGCATTATTACCCTTCAACGTGTAAATACCTAAACTGTCCAGTATAGTCAGCCTCAAACCCACAACATGCCTTGAATATATTAAAGAGCGGCTAAGCACTCCATGATTAATCTTTGAGAAGTAACTATCCTAAATGATGTAACAATGACTCTCCATGATGGCAACAAACACAGTGCGGCTCAGAGTAAACAACAGGCAGTAAGGGACTACTACAGCGCTCCAGGGAGACAGGAAAAGGAGCCGGATCAGTAATTCCCCTGGTGTCTTCCACTCTATGATGAAAATAAAAGGAAGAAAGCACCTCTCCTATCTCTCAGGAAAGAAAAATACTAATGACAAAAGGAGACAGGGAAATGTGGACACTGGGGAGGGTATGTGCTATGGTGAGTGCTGTGAAGTGTGTAAGCCTGACGATTCACAAACCTGTACCCCTGGGGCAAATAATACATTATACGTTATCAAAAAAATTAAAAAAAAAAAAGGAGACAGGAAAAAAAATTGTAAGATGTAACTTCAGAGAGCCATGAAAAACTAGTGGAGTGAGGGTCTTCCCAGTGCCGTTCGCACTTTCAAAATTTTGTTCTACCATTTAATAAATGTTGCTCTCATGGAAACAAAACAGAATAGGATTTCTATTCTTCTTACTATGAATTTCCCTGCTCATCAATCTCTATACTTTTCATTGTGTTGGAAAAGAAAAGAGTTTCCCCATTTGGAAGAAATGAGATTTTCCCCTGAGTTCCAACCTAATTAATCAGTGTTATCTGCATTTACATTCTACTTTAAAAACTAGCACTGCAAGCAATAGCACAAATGAGTCATTAGAAGTAACTGTAAATAAATCCCATTTTTTTAATGTGGAAAAACTAAACAATGGGCTAAGAATCAGAGGAATCCGATCCACAAATACGACTGTGAGTTTGGGCACATTACAAATGCGGTGCCTCCTTCCACACAGCAGGAAATGTGAGCCAGGCTTAAGAGACTATCAAATAGTACTTCCCAGTCACCACATCTTTTCTCTGAGAAAAGTTTTCAAAGTTGTGAAACGTCCGACAACCAATGAGAAATAAGATCTAAAAAGCTGCTTATGGCTCTAAAACTGACTTCAAAACACACACACACACACACACACACACACACACACACACACACACACAAAGACACTCAAGAGACCCACAATGCAGGTAGTTGTTCTACTACCAAGCTCTGCCGAGCTCTGATTCATTTTTAGTTTTCTTTTAAAATGAGTCTCCAAGAGTTGGCAGGGTGCTAGCCCAACCAGCTTAAGGACCACAGGAATAAATTTCTAGTCTGATATTCAGATTTACTGATGCACTGCAATGAAGAAAACTGCACACCAGAGGAATCTTGAGCCATCTCACAAAACAAAGGAAAAGATAACAGTTATTTTAAGACTTGGGGAGGAACGGAGTGTAGGTGAAATTCACATGCAGTAGTGCTGTGACAGGCTCAAAGCAAAGCAGAGCTGTACATAAATGGGTCCCTACTTTAGGACTGGACTGCAAAGTGAACCCAACATCCACTTTCCTTAGCAAGTACCAAGTTAAGATACATGCTAGTGTTACATCCAGATACCCCTTATCTGAAGCTGTGCATCTCGGCTGTAAAACGATTGCTTCTCTATGTCAAAATGACTTAAGATTCTCCAGACAAGAGTGCAATGTTTTACTCTTGCTGATATAATTACACACAGCCATGTTTCTGCTGGTCCACAATCTTCAAGAATAAAGTCTCTCAGGATATAAGCAAGCCTTGTCACTCATAGACAGGGTTTGTTACAACACTTTCCAACAGCACCATTCTTGGGAGTAATATTGTTTGAGGCGTTATCTGTGTCTGTTACTCCAGCCTGATAAATAGGCAGGCAAATTTTACTTTCTTCATTAATTACCTGAGATTCTCGTCTCCATTTCATGTGAGGTGAAGAACAACTTGCTAATTAAACTGTCTACTTGATGTTTTTTAGAAAGAGGAGTTTATTTGCTGGTTTATCTTTTGGTTTGTTTATTATGCATTAATTTCTCCACAGAAGATGTCCAATTCAGGCAGATATACATGTTTTGAAGAAACACTTATATCTTACCCCAGTGAAGTGCATGTACTCATTTAACATGCACAGAAATCACTTAGCTTGTTAAGTGGACGCTCCACCACGTAAGGTTTTCATTTACCAGCTCTAGATTAAGTAAACATGGAAATTGAACTTGAGAGCAGTTTCCATACCGCTGTCAGCTCCTGAGAGCAGGGGAAAAGCAGGCTCTAGAGCTCCACGGCCAGGGTGCAAATCCAAGATCTACACTATTAGGGCAAACTATTTAAACGTTCAGTGCTTCTATTTCCTTATATATTAAAAAAAGGGACACTAATATAATGATTAAATGAGTCAACAAACAGCACTTCATTCAGAGCCTGGCACGAAGTTAGAATCATTAGCTATGTATTAGCAAAAAAACAAAGAGTCCTGGTTTAAACCAATGCATCTCTAAGAAATCTCTAAGGTATCCTCTGTCAAGTCTCTATATATTCCTCATTATTTTGATTTATCCAATAAATATTTAGTGAGTGTTTACTAGGTGTCAGGCAATTTATCAAGCACTGGGAATCTCATGGTAAAGAAAATGAAGTTTGCCCTTACAGTCTTGTGAAGACTTCACGACCAACACATTCTTACCAATAATTATTTCAATTGTTTCCTACTAAAAACACACCCTTGTTGCTGAGGAAAAGATGTCATTTCCTCAAAAAACTGTTGTTATTAGATAGTGAGTTTCTTTAGGACAAGGACCACATCTTGTTGCTGACAGCTCCAGTGCCTAACTATCAAGGTCTTAACAACAGAAGAGTCAACAAATACTTTGTAGCATTTCCCTAATTCTTGGTTCTACAGTTCATTTTTTTTCCAAATTGAATTTTACCACTGATAAATACATTTAATGTGTATTTCTCCCTCGTCCCTGTGTATTTCACACACAGCAAAAAAGCTATTAGAAATCAGCAGCTGGGCGCCTGGACGGCTCAGTGGGTTAAGCCTCTGCCTTCAGCTCAGGTCATGATCCCAGAGTCCTGGGATCGAGTCCCGCATCGGGCTCTCTGCTTGACAGGGAGCCTGCTTCCTCCTCTCTCTCTCTCTCTCTCTCTGCTTACTTGTGATCTCTCTCTGTCAAATAAATAAATAAAATCTTAAAAAAAAAAAAAAAAAGAAAGAAAGAAAGAAAAGAAATCAGCAGATCTTACAACGAGGGTGACTAACAATCTCTGTCCAAGACTGAAAAGACTTCTGGAACATGGCATTTTCAGTACTAAAAGTAGACAAAATCCCATGCAGAATGAGAAAAACTGGTCACCAACTCAGAGCTGATGGTTTTGGAAAAGTACAGTAAGTACAAGTGCATGTTAAAGATAAAATAAAAAACAAAGGCTAACCAAAATTTCACAGTTTCTCAAGTTCCGACCATAAAAACTAAAGAACATCCTGTATTGTAGGTACCTGCTCAACACCAACTGTTCCTCCTGAGATCCACCGTGAGTCTCTCTGCTTGGTCCCCTTCTTCCTGCTTCCCTCCAGGTTGTTGGTTATGGAGTTTAGGATACCTTAACCTCCAGAGCTTTCCAAAGGACAGCATTGTTAATTACTTTTTTTCCCTACTCTTCTTTATTTTTGCTCCCAACTCATACCATGCTCTTTTCACAGATATTTTATCATTAGCAACTCCATAAGGAGACTTCTTTCTCAATTCCAAACATTATGCCCTTTTCCTATTCCTGCATTTTTTTCAACCCTTTCCTAGTTACCTTTTCTCCATCTTTTTGCAAAGTGAAAAAATCAGCTGTCCCAGCAGTCCTACTAGTATAATTAGTTACATATCTATAATTGATAAGAGCCCAAGTCTCTATTTTTAGCTGCTTCTAAGTATTAAGATAGCAATAAGCATTACTTTCTAGTATTAATACTGCAATGGATATTGTTTTTTAGCAGCTTTATTGAGACATAATTCACCCAAATGAAGTGTACAATTCATTGGATTGTACAACCATCACTGCAATCTTAGAAATTTTTCAAATCTCATTAGCAGTCACTCCCCACTCATTCCTCCCATCATTCCTCCCTCACTCCTCCCTCAACCCTAGGAAACCATTAATCTACTTTCTCTCTATACAAATTTGCCTCTGATGGACATTTCATATAAACAGAATTAGACCATTTGTGGTCCTTTGTGACTAATTTATTTTGCATGAACTTTTCAACATTCATCCATACTGTACATATATCAATACTTCATTCTCTTTTTTTTTTTTGGCAAATAATATTCCACTGTGGATATATATTTTACTTATCCGTTTGCAGTTGATGGATATTTAGTTTTTTCCTACTTTTTGGCCATTATGAATAATATTGCTCTCAATATTCATGTACAGGTTTCTGTGTAAATGCAGATTTTCACTTATCTTCTATACATGCCTAGAAGTGGAAAAGCTAAGTCATATGTACGTGTCTAACAACTCTGGAGAGTTACCGAACTATTTTCCAAAGTGGCTGCACCATTTTACCTTACCACCAGCAATGTGTGAGGGTTTCAATCACTTCATGATCCTACCACTTGTTACTGTCTTTTCTTTTATTACAGCCATCCTCATGGATATGAAGTGGTATCTCAATGTTGCTCTTTCCTAATAAGTGCTGCTGCTGAGCATATTTTGAGCATGTACCTACTGGCCATCTGCATTCCTTCTTGAGGAAGTATCTGTTCAAATCCTGTTTTTCAATTGGGTTGCCTCTTTGGAGGGGGGTGTCTCTTTTTTTAATTGAATTAAAAGAGTTCTTTATATTCTAGATAGAGTCCCTTATCAGAAATATAATTTACGAATATTTTCTCTCATTCTGTACACGATCTTTTCACTATTAATTATTAGTCATTTTCCAGGACAAAACTTCTTAATTTTGATATAATCTAACTTATCTTTTTCTTTTTTGTCATACTTTTGGTGTCATATCTAAGAAAGCACTGCCTAACCCAAGATTGTAAACATTTATTCCTATGCTTTCATTTAAAAGTTTTATAGTTTTAGCTTTACATTTAGATCTATGATCCATTTTGCATTAATCTCTGTGTATGGTGTGAGGCAGGAGTCCAACTTCATTTTCAGCATCACTTACTTAAAAAAAAAAACAAACACATTCTTTTTCCCATTGACTTGTCTTGGAGACATTCTAAAAAATCATGACCATAAATGCAAGGATTAAATTCTGAATGCTCAATTCTATTCCACTGATCTACAAGTCTATCCTTATGTCAGTCAAGGCCACACTGCCTTGAGGCGCCTGGGTGGCTCAATCATTAAGCATCTGCCTTCGGCTCAGGTCATGATCCCATGGCCCTGGGATGGAGCCCCATGTCAGGCTCCCTGCTCAGCAGGAGTCTGCTTCTTCCTCTGCCTGCTGCTCCCCCTATTTGTGCATGCTCGCTCTCTCTCTCTCTCTGACAAATGAATAAATAAAAATTAAAAAAAAAAAGACCATACTGTCTTGATTACTGCAGCTTTGTAATACTTCTAAAATGGAGCATTATAAGTAAGCCCTTCAACTTTGTTCTTTTCTCTTTTTAGCAATTCTGGGTCCCTTGCATTTCTATATGAATTCTGGGGTCAGCTTGTCAACTTCTGCTAAAAAAAAAAAAAACAAGCTGGGATTTTGATAGAAATTGTGTTGAATCTGTGTATCAATTTTAGGAGTACTGCCATCTTAAGAATACTAAGTCTTCTATCTATAACTTTGGAATGTCTTTCCATTTAGATCTCCTTTACCAGTGTTTTATAGTTTTCAGTGAACAAATCTTATGTTTCTTTTGTTGAATTTCAAGTATTTTATTTTATTTTTTTATTTGACAGACAGAGATCACAAGTAAGCAGAGAAGCTGGCAGAAGGTGGGGTGGGGGGGCGCGGGGAAGCAGGCTGCCCGCTGAGCAGAGAGCCTGATGCGGAGCTCGATCCCAGGACCATGGGATCATGACCTGAGCCGAAGGCAGAGGCTTTAACCCACTGAGCCACCCAGGCACCCGAATTTTAAGTATTTTAATCTTAGTTTTTAAGCATGTAATCTTAATTTGATGCTACTGTAATTAGAATTACAATTTCATGTTCAGAATGTCATTGTGTATAGAAATAAAACTGATTTTTGTATATTGACCTTGTATCATGTAACCCTACTGAATCTGTTATCAGTTTTAGTAATACTTCAGGTGATTCCTTAGGATTTTCTAGATACAAGATTATATCACCTGCAAATACAGATAATTTTATATTTTCCTTTCAATCTCAATGCCTCTTATTTCTTTTTCTTGCCTAACTGTCCTAGGAAGATACACAATGATGAAAAAATATGGTGAAAATATAATTCCTTTGATATTGGAGGAAAGCCATCTTTGTCTTTCATCATTAAGTGTGGGTGTTTTATATATGCACTTTATCAGGTTGAGGAAGTTCCTTTCAATTTCTAGTCTATCTGTTTTATTTTTTTTAATCATGAAAGAACTTTGGATTTTGTCAACTGCCTTTTGGGCATTGTTGAGATGATTTCTGTTCTTATTCTATTAATATGGTATATTATGGCAACTGATTTTCTGATGTTAAACCAATATTGCATTCCTGGGATAAATCCCACTTGGTCATGGTGTACAATCTTTTTTATACATTGCTAGCTAGATGTGATCTGCTATGATTTTGTTGAGGTTTATAGTTTTCTTGTGAAGTCTTTGTTTGGTTTGATATCAGGGCAATACTGACCTCATCGAATGAGTAAGGAAGTATTCCTTCCCTTTTTTGGGATGGAAGGGAGTTGTGAAGGACTGATATTCTCATTTAAACATTTGGTAGAATTCACCAGTGAAGCCACATGTTTCTGGGTTTTTCTCTGTGAAAAGTTTTCTGATTATTAATATAATTTCAATTAGTTATGGGTCTATTCAAATTTTCTATTTCTTCTTGAATCAGTTTTGATGATGTGTCTTTTTAGGAATTTGTCTATTTCACCTATTATCTAACTTGTTGACATTCAGGTATCCATAATATTTTCCAAATTCTTTTTATTTCTATAAGATAAGCAGTAATGTCCCCTCTTTCATTCCTGATTATAGTAATTTTAGTATTCTCTCTCTTTTTTTTTTTAGTTGGACTAACTAAAGAATTGTCAACTTTGTTGGTCTTTTCAAAGAACCAACTTTCAGCTACACTGATTTTCTCTACTGTTCTATACTTTATTTATCTTGAATTTTATCTTTATCATTTCTTCCCTTATGTTTGTCTTTGGTATAATTGGCATTTTTAAATTTTTCTTTTTTTTTTTTTTGATTTACATTTCTTAGGGTAGAAATTAGCTTATTAATTTGAAACTTTTTTAAAATTTCTTTTTAAATACAGGCCATGACAGCTATAAATTCCCCTCTAAGCACTGCTTTGGCTACATACCGTAAGTTTTTATATATTGTATTTTCATTTTTATTCCTCTTGAAGTACTAATTTTCCCTATGATTTCTTCTGAGTCATTAGTTAACTAAAACACTGTTGTTTAGTTTCCATATATTTGTGAATTTCCCAAATTTTCTTGTGTCACTAATTTCTAACCTTAATACTACTCTTGAGGAATATACTTTATATGATTTTAATTCTTTTAAAATCACTGAGACATGTTTTATGATCTAGCTTATGGTTTATTCTTGAAAATACCCTATTATGCTTGAGAATAATGTGTGTTCTGTACTACTGGGTAGAGTGCTCTATAGATGTCTATGAGGTCTAATTGCTTTATAATATTTCTATTTCCTTGTAGATCTTCTGCTTAGTTGTACTATTAATTACTAAAAGTGGGATATTAAAATTTCCAATTTTAATTGTTTTACTGTCTATTTCTCCCTCCAATTGTTGGTTTTGTTTCATATATTCTGGGGCTTTGGTGTTAAGTGCAACTATTGTTTTTCTACTGTTTTTCTTAACAATATACAGAATTTGCATTGTGAGCTAATGTTGTTTCCTTTTTATAATACCCTTTTTTCAACCTCTTCCTATTTCCCCACCCCTTTTCACCAGGCAACCACTCTTCTACTCTGTGTTTCTATGAGTATGACTTTTTGTTGGTTTGTTTTTTAAGATTCTACATGTAATGGGGCGCCTGGGTGGCTAAGTGGGTTGAGCAGCTGCCTTCGGCTCGGGTCATGGTCTCGGAGTCCAGGGATCGAGTCCCGCATCGGGCTCTCTGCTCAGCGGGGAGCCTGCTTCCTCCTGTCTCTCTGCCTGCATCTCTGCCTGCTTGTGATCTCTGTCAAATAAATTAAAAAAAAAAAAAAAAAATCTTAAAAAAAAAAAAAGATTCTACATGTAAGTGATACCATGTAGTATCTGTGTTTTTCTGCCTAACTTATTTCACTTAATATAATGCCATCAAAGATCATCCATGTTGCTGCAAATGACTGCATTTCCTTCTTTCTGGTGAGAGAATAACATTCCATTGTGTATGCACAGCCTACATCTTCTTTGTCCATTCATCATCAACAGACATGTAGACTGTTTCCAAATCTTGGGTATGGTAAAATAATGCTATAGTAAACATGAGAGTGTGGGTATCTCTTCAATATCCTGTTTTCATATCCTTGGGATATATACCAGAAACTGGATTGCAAGACAGTATAGAATTCCTAGTCTTAATTTTTTTAAAAAAATCTTTTTAAGGATTTTATTTATTTATTAGAGAGAGAGAGAGAAATAGAGAGACAGCATGAGTGCACAAACTGGGGGGAGGGGCAGAGGGAGAGGGAGAAGCAGACTCTTCGCTGAGCAGGGAGCCCAACATAGGGCTCCATCCCAGGACCCTGGGATCGTGACCTGAGCAGAAGGCAGATGCCCAACCGACTGAGCCACCCAAGTAACCCTCTATTCTTAATTTTTTGAGGAACCTCTAAACTGTTTTCCATAGCAACTGCACCAATTTATATTCCCACCAAAAATGTACAAAGGTACCCTTTTCTCCACATCTTCACTAACATTTATCTCTTGTCTTTCTTATGATAAAAAACTAAATGTTCTGTACAACAAAGAAAACAATCAACAAAAAGGTAATCTATGGAATGGGAGAAAGTATGTGCAAATCATATAACCAATAAGGTGTTCACATCAAAAAGAACTCACAGAAGTTAACAGAAAAGAAAGTCTGAAAAAAGAAGCAGAAAAACTGAATAGACATTTTTTCCAAAGAAGACATAAAAGCATGTACTGCTCCCAGGTAGGTAAACCTGTCTCTTTTAAGAACATGTACAGAACATGTCTCTTTTAAGAACAGGTACATGAAAAGGTACCTGTTGGCTACTTAATCATCAGGGAAATGCAAATCAAAACCACAAGGTATCACCTCAGATCTGCTGGAATGACTATCACCAAAAAGACAAGAGATAACAAGTGTGGGCCAATATTTTATTGTGAAGACCTCTGGGACTACAATTTCCATTTATCACACATCAAGGAAACGTATGCTTTGTTAGAAGCAATAGTCTTAAAAGGAAACTAGACTTTCTTCTATACTGGTATATGAGACTGCAATAAATATTAAATTTGTGTTAGCAGCATTTCATGTTAAATACAAAGAGTCACTGGTTTGTATGACACATTTGGAATCAAGAAGACTATGCAAAAGGATGAGATTATGGAGCGACATTTCTCTTTTCTTTAAAAGTACTTCTCCCTCTCATTAAACATTTGTTTTAGTATTACTGAGGTTTTTTTTTTTTTACCCACTTTATGAGTAAGGCTGAAAATAAATTATGAATATATGCTTGTTATCCTCTGAGACGTTGGAGAACAGGTAGCATGGATGCGTAATTAACATGACAGGGCCAGGAATTTCACTAATGAGCAGTTCTTAAAAGAGACAGGTTTACCTATCTGGGAGCAGTACCTTGTCTAGTTCCCTTAACACTAATTTCCCCTTAACTCTAATACCTAGAGAAGATAGAAACTTTTAATACCTGGAAATTGATGACCTTATGTTTTCAGGTAATGTTCTAATCATAGTTCTTGAACAGTAACATAGCTATGTTAATGGAAATAATAAAAAATGGTTTATTTCTAACTTCAGTTAGGCATGTAACACTCTACAACAGCCCCACATTGCTGGTAACTAGTCAGTTTCTTCTTCTGTTTCCTACAGTGGATCCTAAAACAACAATAAATAAAAAGTCATTTCCATTATTCTTCAGATAGCCTACCCACCTGCCTCTACTTCACTCTCAGTTAAGAATCAAGCTTCCTCCATCTGAGAAAATGGAGACCCACTGTAGAGATCTTTTACTACCCTCTCCTCAACCTTAAAGCTAATTTATATTTGTGCCTGCTCCAGGCCCTTTACAAAGATGTCATCCCACAAGAGCTACTCTCTTCCTTTGCGAAAGAGGCACCTCCAGATCCATCTCTTCCGGGCCCACTCAGAAAGGTGCTTCATCATTTATATTTTCTTTGATACCTTCATCTCTTCCACCACTCCTTCCCATTTAGCCTACACATATGCTCCAACTTCACTTCAATGTAAAAACTTTCCCTTAACCTTCTCCCCTATTAAACCTGTCTCCCTATTGCTTTTCCTAGCCAAAGTTCTTCGAAGAGTAGTCTCAGCTTGGTTTCCTTTTCATGACTTGGTGTCCATTCCTCAACCCACTACAATCTATTTTTCACCCCAAGACTCTGCTAAAATTACTCTTGCAAAAGGTCCACATCATTCTTAGGCCCTAATCCAAGGCCTCTTATCAGTTCTTTTTTTCTTATCAGTTCTAAAGTTGCATTTCCTTCTTTTTGGTAACTCTCCAACTACAACTACTACCTGAACAATGATTTTCAAATCCATGCCTCCAGCCATGTCTTGGAGCCAGGGCAGCTCTCTTCTGAGCTCCAGATCTCTAGATCAAATTCACAACTGTACATATCTACACAATCTCTACACACCTCATAATCAACATGTCTCAAATGAATAGAAATATATACTCTCTTTTCATCCTACCTCCTAAATATCTCTTAATTCCCACCCCACTATAACTACCTTGGTGCAAATCCTCGTAACACTCAAATTGCCTCTTCGGGTAGACTGCTATTTTTGCCTCCAATAGTCATTCTTTCCTTCTTGGACATATAGCTGCCGGGCTACATGTCCCACCCTCTCATGAATTTGTGTGACCATGAAAGCAAGTTCCCAGCAATGGAAAATGAGCAGAACTGGTGGGTGACTTCCAACTTCACTTGTTAAAAGAAAAGTTGCTTGCCTTAAAATGACTCTTCCCGCCTGCTAAAGATGGACACACCAATGACCTAGCTTAACAACAGCAGATAAATGTGTGCACTGTTGGATGATGACATAAAATGGAAGGAACACGCATCCCTGAATAAGCTCATGGAACAGCACTGAAGTACCAACCTGTGCTCACCTCACAACTGTTATATGGAGAGAAATAAATGTCTATCTTACTTAGGTCACTTTATTTTGGATTTTTCTTTCTATTGCAGTTAACCCGTAGCCTAACACCCTTCTCCATATAACTCTTAACTGGTCTCCCTATTTCCAGTATTAACTTACATTTCAGTACATTTGCCACATTATTGTCAGTTATCTTTAAAACATAGGATAAATATTAGTCTTCTCCCTAATAACCTTCTATGACTCACAGCTCCAGACATTTTGGCATAGCACAGAAGATGGTAGACAATCTGGCCTTAATATCCTTCTAGCTTCCACCCTTTATGACCCACTCCCATCCCTGACCACACCCCCATTTCCCCACACGGATACTTATAAGCTCCAGCATCATTAGACTTGAGCTTTCTCCCGTGTTAGAGAAAAACAAAACATAATCCAAACTTCTACAAAATGAGAGAAAAGGTAAGGAAAATTACTTTAAAGTCTGATGAAGCAACCAAAAGAAAGTGTGAGGAAACAAAGTATACTTTACAGACACTGTCATTAAAATGATAAACCTCAGGGTTTCTTGAGGGAAGCATTTGAAGATGCACTGCCCATTCCATGGGCTGAAATATCAAAGCACCAACATCCTATTTTAATTATATGGATAAGACAAATTTTTGAGGTAAAATCCATATAACAAATTGTACAATTCAGTGGCAGTTAGTACATTCATGATGCTGTGCCCCCATCACCTCTAATTCTAGAACATTTTTATCAGCCCTGAAGGAGACCCTATACCCTTAAGCAGTTACTTCCTATTCCCTCCCTCTTCCCCAGCAACCACAAATCTGCTTTGTCTCTATGGTTTTACTTAGTCTGTATATTTCATATAAATGGAATCATATAACGTGAGACCTATTATGTGTGGCTTCTTACATTATAGCATGTTTCTGAGGTGCCTCCTTGTAGCATTTATCAATATGGAGGACAAAAATTTTACAAGCAGCGTTATGTGTAAATGCAACATACTGGAACCAACCTAAATGCTCCCACATAGGAAAGGGACTGAATTAACTATGGTATGTATATATGATGGAGCACTATGCAGAATGAGAAAGATCTCTAGCAACTAGTGTGGAGTGATTTCTCAGACATGCTGTTAAGTGAAAAGAACAAAATTCAAAGAGGTACCTATAGTATGCTACCTTTCATGAAAGAAAAAAAGAAACATTACAACAAGAAAACATGGAAAGGAAAACCTGAGACCAAAGACAGTGGTTAGAATAGGGTAAAAAAGACACAAGTAGAATACTTCCCTAAATATACCTTTTTGTATAGTTCTGCCTTTTAGAATCATGTCTAAGTTTCACATACTTTAAAAACACTCTAAACGAAAATAAAATCAAAGATGAGGGAGGCATCCCCAAAATGAATTCAGACGCAAATGAACTTGCCATATGTCATGGGTTGAACTGTGTCCCCTCAAAAGACAGGATGAAGTCTTAACCTCCAGTACTTGTGAATGTGACCCTACATGGAAATAGGGTCTTTGTAGTAATCAAGTCAAGATGAGGCCTTTAGGTGTCCTTACATAAGGGGGAAATTTGGACACAGGAAGCACACTGTGTGATGATGAAGGCAGAGACTGGAGCCTTCTACAAACCAAGGAATGCCAAGCACTGCAGGCCATCCCCAGAAGCTGGAGGAGAAGCATGGAACATACCCTCCCCCAAGCTCTCAGAAAGAACCAACTCTACTGACATCTTGATTTCCAAATTCCAACCTCCCAGAACTGTGAAAGAATAAATATCTATTGCTTTAAGCCACCCAGTCTGTGGTATTTTGTTATGGTTGCCCTAGGAAACTAATACACCATAGAGATAGCAAATGAATAACATAAACACTTTTGAGAGGGTAAGGGAGGTGGGGAACCAGACATTAGAACAGTGTATGTTCTAAAGATAAACAGAACTCTAAACAATGATCTTTAGTTAGTAGCTGATTTCTCACAGAGGCATGGATTAACAATTCTGAAATTACTTTTGTATTCAAGATAAAGCAAAGAAACAGCCAGTATATTGTGGCTAATGGAAACTAAGCTCTTCCCTATTAGAGAAGAGAGTTACAAATATGAAAAAGAGAGAATGAACCCTGTGTTGTTAGACTAGTATTGGTTTTAGACAGTGAGATGGGTAGAGGCGCAGGGGAGGTGTGGGTAAATGTGTATTTACGTGTGCACATACATGGTATATCCATCCCTTAAGGCAGCCTAATAACAAGGACGCTTCAGCAGCAAGAACTGCACCTAGAAACCAAAACAAAGGCTCAAGAAGTCATTCAGATTAAAGGAAACTCAAGAGACTGAATGCAACACATGATCTTGGATTTTCTTTTGCCTTTAAAGGGTATTATTGCGGCAACTGACAAAATCTGAGTAAGGTCTGTGGGTTAAATAATAACATCGCCATCAGCATTAATTTCCAGACTTTGATCATAGTACTGTTAAGTAAGACAATGACATTTTATTGTTAAAGGAAATACACACTAAAGTATTCAGGGGAAGATGGTATCTTTTAGTGTAGGAAAGAATAAAGTAAACATAATAAATCAAGTACGAGAAATCTGGGTGAAATACTGAAATTCTTTGTACTATTCTTTCAACTTTTCTCTGAAGTCTACAATTACCTTAAAAATGCAAAAACTTAAATTTAATTAAAAATTATAAATAAATGAATGGGTTCTACAGTAGAGAGGCAAACTTTCAAAGAGCATTGCTGGAGAATCAGGAATTATTCTGAACATCCCATGAAGCATCTGTAAGGCAATACACATAACAGCATAGGCTCTAGAAAAAACATAAACCTGGATTTGAATTTGCTCCACTGTTACATAGCCCTAAGGCAAATTATTTAATCTTTCCGTGCCTCTGTTCTACATCTGTGGGATGGGGATGATAATACCTTACCTACTGCAAGGTGTTATTGTGAGGACTGAGACGATGCATATGAAGAATATGGAGTCTGACATGCAGCCCTAAGCAAATGTTCGAAAAGTGGCTTCTGTGACTTTTATCACCATTATTGTTATTGTTACGTGGATATGTGAATCTCAGGAAAAAAATTCCACCATCTGAAAAAAACACTAATAAGAAAGTAAATTCCTGTTAAATCAAGTTCTGCACATCATTGTTTCCTAGATTTCTGGGCCCGCTTGAATTATGCTGTCAAATTCTCCCTGTACCTCCTCTGACACAGAAAAAACAAACCCAGTATGACAGTTGTATTTTCCCTGCCAGCATTTCAGAGCCTATCCATGCTACTTAGATGATACAGACTTAATTCTAAGACTATGTACATACTGAAGATCTAGATCAAACACAGAAAAAGATCTGAAACAAAGAAAAAAGGAGACAAACCAAAAAGCACTCTCATCTACAGAAAACAAACTGATGGCTACAAGTGGCAGTGGGTAGAAGATGGGTGAAATAGGTTAAGAGGATTAAGAGAAGAATACGCTTATCATGATAAACAGTGGGTAATGTACAGAATTTCTGAATCACTATATTGTACACCAGAAATTAGTATAACTCTGTATGTTATAATATACTGAAATTAAAATTTTAAAAAAGGACCAACTGGCTTGTCATGAGATTGTTTTGATTTTATCTTACAAATAATCAAAGCTTTTCTCCATTTTCTCCAGAAACTAGAATGGGCAGCCTACAAAAGGCTAGAACACTACCTTGTTCCACAAAGTATAAGAATTCTAGCAATTGAACTCGTGTTTTTCCTTTACCCAAAAACCAGGTTTTGTGGCTGACAAATTACTCACTGCACCAACCACCAGTTTGGACCACCTCTGTGAGGACCTGGGGATACCCTTGGAGCCCTGCCCACTCAAGCGCATCCTTATTTATTCTTTGCAATGCTTGTTCCCTGGCTCAGTGATAGACAAGCAAATTAAGCTGATCTCAGTAGTATGTATCCTTGCCAATCTCTGAACTCCAACCAGCCCTTTACGGTCTACATAATTGTGTGTGTTCCCGTATGTAAATGTACATATAGATGTATGTATATAAACATACAAGAAAATCTGGAGAAAAATCACCAGAAGTTGACAGTGTTCATATAGCTGGTAGAATGATGATGTTTAGTTTCCTTTTTATTTAATTGTATTTTTCTTACTTTTATTATAATGACCAAACATAATCTTTGCTATTTA
This sequence comes from Enhydra lutris kenyoni, assembly GCF_002288905.1. Taxonomy (NCBI): domain Eukaryota; kingdom Metazoa; phylum Chordata; class Mammalia; order Carnivora; family Mustelidae; genus Enhydra; species Enhydra lutris. Next base: position 6,460,780 of record NW_019154143.1, read on the forward strand.
AGTTTTAAAATGTTATAAACTAATAATATACTATATGTTAACTAACTGGAATTCAAATAAAAACTTAAAAATTGGGCGCCTGGGTGGCTCAGTTGGTTAAGCGACTGCCTTCAGCTCAGGTCATGATCCTGGGGTCCCGGGATCGAGTCCCGCATCAGGCTCCCAGCTCCACGGGGAGTCTGCTTCTCCCTCTGACCTTCTCCTCGCTCATGCTCTCTCTCACTGTCTCTCTCTTCTCTCAAATAAATAAATAAAATGTTTTAAAAAAAAACTTAAAAATTATAGTCTGTTGGTTAATTAAAGGATGACTGGGAAAACCAAATATAAATTAAAACTACATGGGGGCATCTGCCTGGCTCAGTCAGTGGAGCATGCAACTCTTGACCTCAGGGTGGTAAGCTGGAGCCCCATGCTGGGTGTAGAGATCATTTAAAATAAAATAAAATCTTTTTTTTTAAATTAATTTATTTATTTGACAGATAGAGATCACAAGCAGGAAGAGAGGCAGGCAGAGAGAGGAGGAAGCAGGCTCCCCTCAGAGCAGAGAGCCCAATGTGGGGCTTGATCCCAGGACCCTGGGATCATGACCTGAGCCGAAGGCAGAGGCTTTAACCCACTGAGCCACCCAGGCACCCCTAAAATAAAATCTTTAAAATAAATAAATAAATAAATAAAGCCATATGAGTAAGACTGGAAGTTCCAGTGACATATGCAGACTAAATTCACATTTTTTTAAAAGAATTTTTTTCTTTTTTTTTTAAAGATTTTTTTTTTTTAAATTTATTTGACAGATCACAAGTAGGCAGAGAGGCAGGCAGAGGGAGAGAGGAGGAGGAGGCAGGCTCCCTGCTGAGCAGAGAGCCTGATGCGGGACTCGATCCCAGGACCCTGAGATCATGACCTGAGCCAAAGGCAGAGGATTTAACCACTGAGCCACCCAGGCGCCCCTAAATTCACATTTAAACAAAGAATCTGTCCTCACGTCTGAATAAGTTTTAATTTAGCTTTAGGTTCAAATTAGGTATCAGTTGTTAAGGAAAAAAAAAAAGGAACAAAATAACAAACTTTAGATGCAAATTCATTACATCACACTTAAAGTATTTCAGATTTGGTTTTTGTTTTTGAGAAAGTTGTAGACTGGCCATCATGAAGTTGTCTCCCTTCACCACATTCCAAATCAAATCTGAATCTTACCAATCCTCTGAGGCTAACTACCAATTCAGAGAAGAACATAGTAAATAACACCACAAGGAGGCAATTAGCGAAACCCAAACCAACAGAATAATTCTACACAACAAATAACCAAGTTTCCTCAACAAAAAACTTCAAGGAAAAAGAAGAGATATAAAAAACAAAAAAGAGGATAAAAAGAAGGAACCTACAAACATAAAAGAAATTTGGGACACATCGAATAACTGCAGTAAGTGGAACTTACTTGTTGCTCAGAAGCTATATTAATACTGTTGAGAGAGAACAATGGAATATGATATGTATTTTTATCATTTGTTACAGCATATTTTAAAATAACATAATTCATCCAGATTGAGTGTACAATTCAACAGGTTTTTTTTTTTAGTAACTTACCAAGTTGTGCCACCATCACTGTAAACCAGTTATAGAATATTACCCCAGTAAGATCCCACATGTCCATTAACTATTAATCACTACATTCTCCCACACCAGTCCACTAATCCACTTTCTGACTCTACAGATTTGCATCTTCTGAACATTTCACATAAATACAATCACACAGTATGCAGTCTCTCCTGTCACATAGCACATTTTTAGGTTCATTTATGTCACTGCATCCATCAGCAGTTTGTTTCTTTTCATTGCTGAATAAAATATTCCACTGTGTGAACGTATTTTGTCTTTTCATTTACCAGTTGACAGGCAGTTGTTTCCAACGCCAGACTATCACGAATAATGCTACCACGAACTGGTGTACGAAAGCCGTGTGTGCAGATGCACAAGAGTGGAACTGCTGGGTCACTATGGCAAATTAGTGTTTAACTTTTTAAGTGAAGGCCAAACTGTTTTTCCAAAGTAGATGTACCATTTTATGCTCTTATAAGAGTTCCTGCTCGTGGTTATACTTTCAGTTGTTATCTTTAAGCCATACATGCTGGAAGATTAAGGGCTGAAATGATAGGATATTTGGAATCGGATTCAAAATTACAAGTGGGGGAAGGAGGGTAGTAAGTATAGACCAAACAAGGTTGGTCATAGTTTGAAAACTATAATACTGTTAGTAGTAAGTTACTTACTATAGTACTTTGTTCCAGGCACTATTTTAAGGGCTTTAGCTATATTAGCTCACTTAATCCCTATGATAACCTTCAAGAGGAACCTACTATTATTACTTCCACTTGAGAGAATCAGACAGGTTAAACGATGTGGTCAACCCAGGACTATAGTCAAAGTATCGGAGCTTCAGACTCATGCTCTTTACCACCAGGCTGTATACTCCAAGCTTACCAACAAGTGATATGTGACATTAAAACAAAGAAATTAAATGCTAAAATTCAGGTGGCTTTGATGAAGAGTTAAGCAGGGAATCCAATGTTAACTAAATTTAAGGATATATCTCATAGCATATATTGAATAATACCCCTGTTATCTCTGATGGTAGAATATTATTTTTCTTCTTTTTTAATTGTATTTTTACTTTTATAACAATAATCAATAAATGCATGAGAGTTTCAAGATTAACATCATACCAACACAAACACTGCATTAATCAGAAAACAAATGACTTGATGAACAATAAGATTTTTCAAGTTCCTAATTTTTTAAAGGAAACATTAAGAGGTGCTGAACGAGTACTATACACCAGAACAAAGTTCAGTGCTATGGACACAAACTTGGTGAAAGCCTAGAAACAAAGAAAGGCAGTTCTAGAATGATAATACAGCTGCAGTGCATGCTACAAGGGAGCTGTTCCTGCAGAGGAGTCCTCTTACTCAGACCAGGGGCAGGGAAGACCTGAAGGAGAAGGCACCAAACTGACTTGAAGGAATGGTGTATGTATACACTACTTCTAGTTAGAGACAATTTCATCAAATAACATAGCCACTTCTTAAAGATTACAAATGAAGGCCCTATTTCAAATGCCAAATCGTATTTCTTTTTTTTTTTTTTAACCTCAGATTTCACCAACTTCACATACAAATAGCCAACAGACACATGAACACATGCTCAACATCACTCAGCATTAGGGAAATACAAATCAAAACCACAGGGAGACAGAATTGCTAAAATGAACAAATCAGGAAACAACAGATGTTGGCGAGGATGTGGAGAAAGGCGAACAACTCCTACACTGTTGGTGGGAATGCAAGCTGGTGCAACCACTCTGGAAAACAGCATGGAAGTTCCTCAAAAAGTTGAAAATAGAACTACCCTATGATCCAGCAATTGCACTACTGGGTATTTACCCTAAAGATACAAACGTAGTGATCCGAAGGGGCACGTGCACCCGAACGTTTATAGCAGCAATGTCCACAACAGCCAAACTATGGAAAGAGCCCAGATATTCATCAACAGATGAATGGATAAAGAAGAGGTGGTATAGATATACAATGGAATACTATGCAGCCATCAAAAAATTGAAATCTTGCCATTTGCGACAATGTGGATAGAACTAGAGGGTATTATGCTAAGCAAAATAAGTCAATTGGAGAAAGACAATTGTATGATCTCACTCATATAGAATTTAAGAAATAAAACAGAGGATCATGGGGGAAGAGAGGAGAAAATAAAACAAGATGAAATCAGAGAGTGAGACAAACCATAAGAGACTCTTAATCATAGGAAACAAACTGAGGGTTGCTGGTTGGCAGCGGGTGGTTACTGGGTGCTGGACATTAAAGGAGGGCATGTGATATAATCAGCACTGGGTATTATATAAGACTGATGAATCACTGACCTCTACCTCTGAAACTAATAATACATTATATGTTAATTAACTGAATTTAAATAAAACCCTCAAATCTTCCTTTTTTTAAACCTCAGATTTCACCAACTTCAAATATCCCTTAAAACATAGGAGATTCAAAGAAAAACCTGTCTTATAAGTGTTAATTGTACTATACAAAATCTGTAAATATGTATAACTGAGGAAGTATTTTTTCTATTCATTATATCTGAGTGTGATCTGGTCATAGTCTGTCAACAAATCCTTAAATTTCATCTTAATGGCACTTCTAAAAAGTCTACTGATGATGTAAACCAGGGGTGGGCAAACACAGCTGCAGGTGGCCTGGTTTGCTAAGAATGGTTTCTCAGCTAAGAATTCTTTTTTTTTTTTTTTAATTTTAGAGAGAAAAAGGAGAGAGATGGGGAGGGAAGAGGGAAAACTGTATGCAGAGACCACATGTGGCCCACAAAGCCTAAAATATTTTACTGTCTGGACTTTTCAGAAAAAATTGCCCACCTTTAAAAACAAACAAAAAAACAAACTATGGAATGGGTTTCTGCTCACACCAAGGATAAAACCTGTTTTACCAAATCCGTGTATCATCAGTTTGGAGCGGAGGAAGCCATCAGAAAGGCACTGCCACCACTGTGGAACTCCATCTAGGCACTAGCACAACCGCTTGCTTGTGGTCAGAACGAGAGAAAGGACTTTTAAAAGAGAGTAAACAAGACTATGGTAGTTACTCAGAAAGACATTGCAAGGGGTGGGGGATTCCAGAGAGAAAATATAGGTGATGGGGCGGCCTGAATGGCTCAGTCGGTTAAGCGTCTGCCTTTGGCTCAGGTCATGATCCCAGGATGCTAGGACTGAGCCCCATGTCGGATTCCCTGCTCAGCAGGAAACCTGCTTCTCTCTCTCCCACACCCCCGCTTGTGTTCCCTCTCTTTCTGTATGTCTCTCCCTGTCAAATAAATAAATAAAATCCTTAAAAAAAAAAAAAGAAAGAAAATGTAGGTGAAGCAGGGAAAAAAAGAGTCATCCTAGAGGCTCTACAATAAGCTGCTTAAGTTGGAAGGTAACTACAATACCGTATTAATGAACCATAAAATGTGAAGGCTAGGTCTACTGAGAAAACTGAGGCTCTGAAAAGTTACTGGACCAAGTGCACACAGCAAGAATGTGGGACACACAAAGCACTGGGCTCCAAGCACCCCAATCTCAGTTCAACTCTTTCCCGTGCATCACACTGCCCTCACCACAGGACAGGGTTTATCTGGAAAAACAACACTAGTGACTGGTGACAAGTTAGCTCAATTGAGTTCAGAAGGAATAAAGACTTTTCACAAGGTTGCCTCACTCCCCCAGTTAAGAGTTATTTCTCAAGGAAGAACTGGGCCATGTGTCTATAGGTCTTGAAGAGGAGGAGGAAAGACCAAACCCCAGTCTATTTTCCAGATGTTAAGAACAATCAGAGAAAAAAAAAAGAGAGGAAAAAAAAAGAGAGTGGGGAAAAAAAAAAAAAGAACAATCAGAGAATGCTGACCAATCATTTAAATCAGCTTTAAAGTTATCCAGTGCTTATGGCAATAAGAAACATTAAATTTCAATTTACCTGGTTCCAATTTTATTACTTTAATTGCTGCCAATTCACCAGTGTTAACATTCCGTGCCTAAAAGAGAAGAAAAGATAACTGTGAAAAAGAGCTTTCATAAAAAACTTTATGAAATGTAATTTTAGTTTATTGTTTATTTTCAGTTATACAGAAACATTTTTTTAAAGCAAGAATTGCAGATGGGTTTTCTATTACAAAATAGACAGTATATTTTTCACAATGAATGTCAACATTAATTCAACTGTAAATTTAATAATGGTAATAATAAGTTAACACACAGAGAGACTTCTGTATGTGCCAGGCACTGTTCTAAATGTTTTACAGTAATGCATTTCTCCCCACGACAATCTTATGAGGTAGGTACAACTATTATATCCATGTTGCAGGTGAGGAAACTGAAGCACAGGGAAGTTAAAAAAACTTGCCAAGGACATAATGCTAGTAAGTGATAGCAAGATTCCAACCCAACAAGCCTGACTTCAGAGTCTGAGCTTAAAAGCATTATACTCTACTGCCATGCATTCAAAGGTGAGGTAAAATTTTGAACTACCTAGCCTTAAACTTTTAAACTTAAAAATCTTAGAATGTGGGGGGCGCTGGGGTGTCTCAGTTGGTTAAGTATCTGCCCTCAGCTCAGGTCATGATCCCAGAGTCCTGGGATTGAGACCCGCATCAGGCTCCCTACTCAGTGGGAGTATGCTTCTCCCCCACCCCCGCCCCTCCCCACTCTCCTGCGTGCGTATGCTCTCTCTCTCTCTCTCAAACAGATAAATAAAATCTTAAAAAAAAATCAATTCATAATATTTGATTGCTGGTATTTACAACTGTAATTATGTATAAGTAAGCAGAAGCCATCTTTTCAATTTGTATGAATATGGCAGTAGCTGTCAACTTAAAATGTTTTACAGTTGGATCACAACTTCCAAAATGCTTCAGACCATTATACCTGTTACATAATATTTAAACTGCTAATTGAAACTTGATCTTCATATCAAGCAATGAAGATCAGTATGTACAATTCCCTGATCACAGAAAGATACAGTCCTGTGGGCAGAATTACTCTTAGTCACAATACTTTTTTTTTTTTTTTTAAGTTATCCCTACACCCAACATGGGGCTTGAACTCAAAACCCCAAGATCAAGAGTTGCACACTCCACTGACTGGGCCAGCCAGGCACCCCACAATACTCTTATTAAAGGATTGGTGAAGATCAGTGAATCACCCACAAGGAATGGTAACAGCATTAACAGTGGAATCCTTCTAAGAATACCGGAGCATTAAAAACATCATATAGCAATCCAGGAAGGTAGATATGGGACAGAGCCACTGCTGCAATATAAAACTTAACTTTTTAACTCAAAGATCAACGAAGTTTTTTTTTTAAAGATTTTATTTATTTATTTGACAGAAAGACAGCAAGAGAGGGAAACACAAGCCAGGGGAGAGGGCAAGGGAGAAGCAGGCTTCCTGCTGATCAGGGAACCAAATGCAGGGCTTGATCCCAGGATTCTGGGATCATGACCTGAGCAAAGGCATCAGCTTAGCAGCTGAGGCTGAGCCACCCAGGCGCCCCCAAGAATAAAGGTATTAAAAGTTCTCCACCGGGGCGCCTGGGTGGCTCAGTGGGTTAAAGCCTCTGCCTTCGGCTCAAGTCATGATCTCAGAGTCCTGGGATCGAGCCCCGCCATCGGGCTCTCTGCTCAGCGGGGAGCCTGCTTCCTCCTCTCTCTCTGCCTGCCTCTCTGCCTACTTGTGATCTCTGTCTGTCAAATAAATAAATAAAATCTTTAAAAAAAAAAAAAAAAGTTCTCCACCATATCAAGTTGCATGGCTGGCTCAGTCAGAAGAACATGTGACTCATATCTTGGGGTTGTGAGTTCTAGCCCCACAGTGGGAGATTACTTAAATATTTTTTTTAAAAGATTTCCCCATACAAATTAAGAAAAAAAATGTAAATTAAATTGGCAGGGAAAATTCATTCCTTCTGAAAGAAATTCCCATAACCAATGAATGTTTATCATGGCCAACTTATTACTGGCAGTACAAAACAGGTTTGAACAGTTAATTCCAACTAAACTTAATTCCTATTACATATTTCAGGGGCACCTGGGTGGCTCAGTCCTTTAAGTGTCTGCCTTCAGCTGAGGTCCTGATCCTGGTGTCCTGGGATCAAGCCCTGCATCAGGCTCCCTGCTCAGTGGAGAGCCTGCTTCTCCCTCTGCCTACCCCATGCTTGTGCTCCTCCTCTCTCTCACTTGATGTCAAATAAATAAAATCTCTAAACATAAATAAATAAATATGTATTTCAAATATAGTGCCAGATAAGTATTCATTCCCTTCCCTAGGATAAGAACACACACACACACACACACACACACACACACACACACACGATGAAAGAGAAATAAAATCAGAACATCATTCTGGGAGCATTTTGTGAAAAGGGGGACAGAGTGTACCTGTAAAATATTCAGGCATATCACATAAACATGATTCACAAATCTCAAACACTATCACAACTGCTTGCCTCTCCTTACACTTCATGCATGACGTCTAGATGCTCTGTCTTCCAACCCTCATCTTTTTTAGTACTTGTCCAAATAAAGTAAGATGCTACTCTCCCCAATTCTCAATTCTCCACTTAAAAATCTTGCCATGGTTTTGTTTTCTGTTTACTGAAAAGAAGTTCAGAGTATGGCTGATTCCACTATCGAAGAGCAGAGATAAGATGAACTCCAAGAAAGCCAGGATGATTTTTTTCTAGCTGAAATTTGGCTCCTAATTGACCACAAGAGGGCACTACGGACAACGCAAGTTACACAAAGTGTCCAAAATGGCTACTATACACAATGTACTACTCTTCTAAAAATAGATTTACTAATAGTTAACACCAGCACATATTTAACAGAAAAACTGTGAAAGTAAGAAACTTATCAGTAGCACTTATCAGACTAATGTCATATTTACTACTATAGGCTTGACTTATAATTTTTCAAAATTTAAATCAATCCAGAATTTTTAGTCCAGAATTTTCTTGAAGATAACAAGAGTTTTTAAACTTACAATTTTGTAGAATGAACAAAAAACCAAAACAACCAAAATAATTACTAATCTTTTTTACCTAGTGAAATATTTTCCAATATGTAACTTATTCGACAGAATTAAGGTAATTCATAAAAAGGGAAGAAAAACGATAAAAACCCCAAGCAAGTTGAATTTCTGAGCTTTCCTGCATCAATATCCTTGTTAATGAAAAGTCTTATACACTTTTTTTTTTAAAAAAGATTTATTTATTTATTTATTTGACAGAGATCACAAGTAGGCAGAGAGGCAGGCAGAGAGAGAGGAGGCAGTAGGCTCCTTGCTGAGCAGAGAGCCTGATGCGGGGCTCAATCCCAGGATCCTGAGATCATGACCTGAGCTGAAGGCAGAGGTTTAACCCACTGAGCCACCCAGGCGCCTCCACTTTTTTTTTTTTTTTTTTTTTTCCTTAAGATTTTACTTTTTATGTATTCAGAGAGTGAGAGAGAGTGTGGTAAGGGGCAGGAGGGAGAGCAAGAGGGAATTTCCACCACGCTCCCTGCTGAGTGTGGGGTCTGACACAGGGCTCAATCTCATAACCCTGAGAGATCAAGACCTGAGCCAAAATCAACAGTCAGATGCATAACTCAGTTAACCAGGAGCCCCCTAAAGAAAGTCTTTAAAGCATTATGATTCATAAGAATCTTGGTATTTTGGCTAAACCATATTTTGCTGTCTCTAAATTTAACGGTCAAGATTACTACTCACTGAGATAAACATAAAAATTAATAGTGTCTCCTATGCTCTGCAACTACTATTCGTTTTTCATGAATTTATTTATTTGAGAGAGAGAGAGAGAGAGGTGAGGGACAGAGAGAGAAGCGGACTCCCTGCTAATAAGCAAGGAGCCTGATGCGGAGCTCAATCCCAAGACTCCAGGATCAAGACCCGAGCGGAAGGCAGAGGTTTAACCGACCTGATCCACCCTGCAACTACTATTCTCTTAGCCATCACCTAGAGCAATTTGTTAGTAAGAAAATGAGACCAAGGTAAATAATCTAAAATATTGCCATGTATAAAGTTAAAAAAATTTTAAGATTTATTAAGATTTATTTGAGAGAGAGTGTGCACAGGCAGCGTAGAAAGCACACAGGGAGAGAAAGTCTTAAGCAGACTCCGTGTGAGTACACATCCCAACACGGTGCTTTATCTCCCAACCCTGAGATCAGAACCTCAGCTGAAACCACGAGTCAGACGCTTAACTGACTGTGTCACCAGGTGCCTCTAAAGTTAAAATTCAGTATCAATAACATAAAATTCTCAGACTTGCTCAGGGCAGAAAACTAAGGATAAATATTCTAAGCATCTAGACCTCTGAGCCTTCTGCCACCTCACTGGTTTGACCAGTGGTTCTTGACTTGCTCTGAAGATGATATTCAGATCATGTCACTCTTAATCTGAAAACTCTTCAGGAATATACATCATTGCTTTAAAGACAAAATTAAAATTCCTTGTCAGAGAATTTAAATTTTTCACTAAATATATAGCACTTTTCATAATAGCTTTTATTGAGATATAATTCACATACCATAAAATTCACCCTTTCAATGCATACAATTCAGTGGTTTTAGTATATTCACAGTTACATAACCATCACTACTAACTAACTTTGGGACATTTCATCACTCCAAAAAGAAAGCCCAGATCACTCAGCAGTCACTCCCTATTCCACCCCCTCCCACTCCCTGAGAACTATTGGTCTGCTTTGTACTTCTATGGCTATGGCTATTATGGACATTTCATATAAATAGGATCATACAAAAATGTGGTCCTCTGTGACTGGCTTCTTTCACCCAGCATAACATTTTCGGGTTCATCCACACTGTAGCATGTATCAGTACTCGACTCCTTTGTTTCTGAATAATAATCAATTGTATGGAAATACCATATTCTTTTTATCCATTTATCAGCTAAAAGATATTTAGGTTTTTTCCACTTTTTAGCTATTAAGAATAATGCTTCTATGAACATTGGTGTACACATTTTTTTTTAAAGATTTTATTTGAGAGACAGTGCAAGCATGAGTGGGGTGGGGGTGGGGAGGTAGGGGTAAGAAGAGGGAGAAGCGGGCAGCCTGATGCACCGTTGTAGGGCTTGATCTCAGGGTCCTGGGATCATGATCTGAGCCAAAGGCAGACACTTAACTGACTGAGCCACCCAGCAGCCCTTAGTGTACTCATTTTTATTTTCAATTCTCTTGGGTACAGACAGACCTAAGAGTAGAACCACCAAATCACATGGTAACTCTACGTTTGGCTTTTGAAGAAAGCCTGTCAAATTTTTCTCCAAAGTGGCTGCACCATTTTATATTATTACCACCAATATAGGAGGGTTCCAATTTCTCTGCATCCTTGCCCATGTTTGCTGTTATGGTTTTTATTTTAGCTGCTGTAGTGGATGTGAAGTGGTATCTCTCACTGTGGTCTGACCTGCACTTCACTAATGACTAATGATGTTGAGCATCTTTTCATCTGCTCATTGGCCATCCAAATATTTTCTTTGGAAAAATGTCATATTCACCTCTTTGCTCATTTTTGTGTTATCAATGACTTAGAAGAATTCTTTATAGATCCTGACATGTCTCTTATCAGTTACATGATTTGCAAATATTTAATTTGCATTACGGACTGTCCTCATTTCCTTGTTGGTATTCTTGGAAGCACAAAAGTTTTTAATTTTAATCAAGTCCAATTTGTCTATTTTGTGTCGCTTTGCTCGTTATATTACAGCTAAGAAACCAATGCTTAACCCAAGGTCACAAAGATTTTTGTCCTGTTTTCTTCTAAGCATTCTATAATTTTAGCTCTTTCATTTAGGTCTATGATCTATTTTGAGTGAATTTTTATATAGTGTCCAGAGGACTCCAATTTCATTCTTTTGCATGTGGCTATCTAGATGAAAAACACAGCATTTCAACAATAAAACTTTTCACTATCTTGCCCCAGTCTGTCTTTCCAGTCATTTCTTAATTTGCACTTTATGCTGCACCCAAACTAAACAAATTGCCATTTCCCAAAACTAGCCACACGTTTGCTCTTTGGAACACACTGCCCAGACAAACACACCAACTCCTTCCTGGACCTAACTCCCAGATAATCCTTTAAAGCACAACTCAGGTTATTATCACTTCCCACAAGCCTTTTCCCTATTGCTACTCTGGCTTAGGCATCGCACATCCACACACTCCCATAGATCCTGGGTAACCTTTCCCAAATGGGAGTGGGCCTGGGTAAGAAAGTCCTGCGTATCTAGAACTGGTCTCAGTTTAGAGGGGCTCTTGCAAACCATTATGATTCAAAGCTAAGAAGTCATTTCGGTTCAGTCAGCCCTTTAGAAGCCATTCATATTAGAACTCATTTGGGAAAGAATTTTTCCAAGATGATTTCATACTGACTACTGCATTATCTCGAACTACCAGAAAAGTATTTCTTCAGTGTGAAAGTGGGAGTAAATAACATCATCAAGAAGCAATTATTAAAAGGCAAAAATTGTGCTACCATACAATATAAAGTGAGTTAGAGACAGTCACTACCAATAAAATAATCAATTACGTACCAAACACCCTCACGTACTCAAAGCTTACTACTTAGAAGGGTCTGTGCAACACTAATATGAAGAAACGTTCAGAAATGAAAGTGAAGATACACAAAGTTTAGTCCCGGCTCTGCCAGTAACTAGCAGTAGGAGCTCCGCAAGTAATTTCCCTTCTGTCTTCTTCCCAATTCCTTCCCCCCAACTTAAAAACAAGAAAGTGAAAAAAGACTATTTCTAATGTTCCTCATTCCGAAAGTCAGTGTTTATATCACATCATGTAAGTCTAAATTAACAGATTCCAAATACTAAACCAGCTGGTTAGTTATATAAGAATCACATTAGGAGTTTAAAAACAAAAGAGTAACAAAAAAACACCACCACTGATTTTCAACCAACAGATTTAAGACAGGAACCATGTATCTGTATTTAAAGCTACTGATGTGTTTCTGATGTTCAGTCAGGTTTGGGGACCTGATGTAAGGCACTATGCCATTTGAGGTTTATAAAATATAAATACCAACTTCTAAGTCTGAAAAGAGTGTTACAGGGATGGCTTTATGAAGAAGATTACCATTTAAGCAAATGTTTGCAAGATGGACTGGATTACAACAAACATAGAAGAGCAATGGGAAAGAGCAAAGAAAGAAAAGCATGAGCAAAGGCACAGGGACAGAAAACACAGGCTATTTTGAGTGTATATGATGGGCCAAGCCTCAGGGTGCCTCCCATATAAATACTCCCTTTCAGAGAGAAATGGGTAACCCACAGCCCCTGCTGAAGGAATAGTCTGGATTGCTTTTCCACAGTTACTTGAACTGGGTGTGAGCCTACCACAATGGCAACTAAATATACAGGAAGACTGATCCAGTGACCTCCGTCCCTCATTTGCTCAGGACATTCCTAGTTTATGCCTACTGTCCTAGTGGAATTCTAACAGTGCCTACTCATTCTCGTTCCTAAAATTAAATTTTTATTTAATTTGGATGATAAAGCATAAAGTCACTCTACCAGTAAACCCTGAGCTGACACGAAAAAGATATAGGCCAGATTCTCTAAAATAGGGGTCAGCAAACATGTCCATTTTCTTAAATTCCAGTATAGTTAATACACAGTGTTACATCAGTTTCAGGTGTACAACACAGTGACCTGACACTTCTATACATCATTCAGTGCTTTTCACTGATAAATATACTCTTAATTCCCTTCACCCATCCCCGCCCCACACCTCCCCTCTGCTAATCATCCCTTTGTTTTCTATAGTTAAGAGTCTAGTTTTTTAGGGGCGCCTGGGTGGCTCAGTGGTTTAAGCTGCTGCCTTCGGCTCAGGTCATGATCTCAGGGTCCTGGGATCGAGTCCTGCATCGGGCTCTCTGCTCAGCGGGGAGTCTGCTTCCCTCTCACTCTCTCTGCCTGCCTCTCTGCCTACTTGTGATCTCTGTCAAATAAATAAATAAAATCTTATAAAAATTTTTTTTAAAAAGAGTCTGGTTTTTTAATTTGAGATAGATGTTTTTTATAAAGTTTTGCTGGAACACAGCCATGTTCATTTGTTTAAGTACAGTTTATGGCTGCTTTCACAATACAATGGCTGAGTAGCTGAGATGGAGACCATATGCAGTACCTGTAATTATTTACTTGGATGGAGATGGAGACCATATGTAGTACCTGTATTTAGTATGTGGCTCTTTAGAGAAAAACTGGCTGACCCCCACTCTAAAACAGCATTGTCCAAGAGAACTTTCTGCACTGATGGACTTGTTTTATATCCACACTGTACAACAGAGTAGCCCCATGCCACATGTAGCTATCTATCAACTGAAATATGGCTAGTACAGCTGAAGAACAGAAGTTTGTGTATGCAATAAAATATTTAAATTGGGGAGTTTTCATTTTTTTGATATATAACTACGCTTAAAATTTATTAATTTTAGGTGTACAACATAATTTGATATATGTATATACTGCAAAATGATGACCACAATAAGTTTAGGTAACATCTATGACCACACATGCTTAAAAATTCTTTTTCCTTGTGATGAGAACTTTTAAGATCTATTCTCTCAGCATCTTTCAAATACACAATATAGTGTTGTTATAATTGGAGTCACCATGCTGTACATTACCACCCAGGATCTATTTAGCCTATAACTGGAAAAAAATCAACTTTAGGGGTGCCTGGGTGGCTCAGTGGGTTAATGCCTCTGCCTTTTGCTCAGGTCATGATCCCGGGGTCCTGGGATCGAGCCCCACATCGGGCCCTCTGCTCAGCAGGGAGCCTGCTTCCCTTCCTCTCTCTCTGCCTGCCTCTCTGCCTACTTGTGATCTCTGTCTGTCAAATAAATAAATAAAATCTTTTAAAAAAAATCAACTTAAAAAAAATAAAGTTCTGGTAGTTTTAACACATGTATAGATTTGGGTAACCACCATCACCAGCGAGAAGCAGAAAAGTTTCATTATTGCAAAAACTCCCTTGGAAGTTACATCCTTGCCTTACCTTAACCCCTGGCAACCACTGACTGGATCTTTGCCACTATAGTTTTGTCTTTTCAAGAAGTTCATATAAATTAAATCATTCATTATATAACTTTTTGAGACTATCTTCTTTCATCAGGTGACTGCATTTACCATCAGTTTATTCCTTCTCATGGTTGAACAGTATTCCACTGTATGGATGTACCACTGTTTATCCACTACCAGTAGAAGGACAGACTAGCTGCTTTTAGTTATTGGCAAATATGAATCAAGTTGCTATGAACATCTGAGTCCAGGTTACAAAAATACCCAGGAGTGAAACTGGGTCTTATGACAGGCATATGTTTAACTCTGTAAAAAACTATCATTCTTTCTATAGTAGCTGTACCACTGCTCATGTCCAGCAGCAGTGTATGACAGTCCCAGCTGTTCTGCATCCTTGCCAGTCACTGCTATTGTACTTTCCATTTTGGCCATTCTACCACGTGTACAATAGTATCTCTTGGCATTTTGCATTTCCCTAATAGCTAATGATGTCAAACATCTATTCATATGCTCATTTGCTATTGTTTGGTGAAATGAGTTTTGGTCTTTTTTCTATGTTTTAATTGAGATATTTATTTTCTTACGGTTGAGTTTTGAGAGTTCTTTATATATTCCAGATCCAAGTTCTTTATCAATTTGCAAATTTATTTTTGCAAATATATTTTTTCTCCAGCCTATAGCTCGTCTTTTCATTCTCTTAATAGCGTCATTCCCAGAGTGTTATGGGCTGAATTGTGTGCACTCATTCATAAAATTCATTTAATGCCCCCAGTACCTTAGAATGTAACTGTATTTGGAGACAGGCTTTTTAAAGAGGTAATTAAGGTTAAATGAAACGAAAAGAGCGGGGAGGGGGGGGCCTCTAATCCAGTAGGGCTAGTGTTCTTGTAAGAAAAGGAAAGGATCCACAGATGTGCACACACAGAGAAAAGACCATGTGAGAACACAGAAAGACAGGAGTCACCGGCAATCCATGGAGAGCGCTTCAGGAGTAACCAACTCTACCAACACCTTGATCTTGAACCTCCAGCCTCCAGAACTGTGAGAAAATAAAATTTTAATTGTTTAAACCACCCAGTCTGTGGTTATTTTGTTATGGCAGTCCTAGCAAACTAATATATAGAGCATGAGTTTATACTTTTGATAAAGTCCAACTTATGAACTGTTTTCGTTTATGTCCAAAACCTTTTTGCTTAATCTCAAGTCAAAGATTTTTCTTCTATACTTTCTTCTAAAAAAACAAGTTTTACATTTAGATTTTGATTTAATGTTTAAGGTGGAGCATTTAGGTTGAGATTTTTGTTTTTTGTTTTTGCCTGAATATGTCCAACTCTTCTAAAATTGTTTTTTTTTTTCCTGTAGTATTTTTTTCATTTTTATTAACATATAATGTATTATTTGCTGCAGGGGTACATGTCTGTGAATCATCAGGCTTACACATTTCACAGCACTCACCATAGCACATACCCTCCCCAATGCCCATAGCCCAACCACCCTTTCCCTACTCCCCCCACCCCAGCAACCCTCAGTTTGTTTTGTGAGCTTAATAGTCTCTTATGGTTTGTCTCCCACCCGATCCCATCTTGTTTCATTTTTTTCTTCCCTATCCCCCAAATACCACCCTCTCAAATTCCTCATATCATTTCTCTGATTGACTTATTTCACTCAGTATAATACTCTCTAGTTCCATCCACATTGTTGCAAATGGCAAGATTCCATTTCTTTTGATGGCTGCATAGTATTCCATTGTATACATATACATCTTCTTTATGCATTCATCTGTTGATGGACATCTAGGTTCTTTCCATAGTTTAGCTATTGTGGACATTGCTGCTATAAATATTTGGGTACACGTGCCCCTTTGGATCCCTTCATTTGTATCTTTAGGGTAAATACCCAGTAGTGCGATTGATGGGTTGTAGGGTAGCTCTATTTTCAACTTTTTGCATGTGTCTGTTGGCCATCTGGATGTCTTCTTTGAAGAAATGTCTGTTCATGTCTTCTGCCCATTTCTTGATTAGATTATTTGTCCTTTGGGTGTTGAGTTTGAGAAGTTATTTACAGATTTTGGATATTAGCCCTTTACCTGATATGTCATTTGTGAATATCTTCTCCCATTCTGTCAGTTGTCTTTTGGTTTTGTTGACTGTTTCCTTTGCTGTGCAAAAGCTTTTGATCTTGATGAAGTCCCAATAGTTCATTTTTGCCCTTGCTTCCCCTGCCCTAGGCGATGTTTCTGGGAAGAAGTTGCTGTGGATGAGGTTGAAGAGGTTGCTGCCTGTATTCTCCTCAAGGATTTGGATGGATTCCTGTCTCACATTGAGGTCTTTCATCCCCTTTGAGTCTATTTTTGTTTATGGTGTAAGTAAATGGTCCAGTTTCATTTTTCTGCATGTGGCTGTCCAACTTTCCCAACACCATTTGTTGAAGAGACTTTTTTCCATTGGACATTCTTTCCTGCTTTGTCGAAGATTAGTTGGCCATAGAGTTGAGGGTCTATTTCTGGGCTCTCTATTCTGTTCCACTGATCTCTATGTCTGTTTTTGTGCCAGTATCATACTGTCTTGATGATGACAGCTTTGTAATAGAGCTTGATGTCTGGAATTGTGATACCAATGTTGGCTTTCTTTTTCAACATTTCTCTGGCTATTTGAGATCTTTTCTGGTTTCATATAAATTTTAGGATTATTTGTTTCATTTCTTTGAAAAAAATTGATGGTACTGCATTAAGTGTGTAAATTGCTTTAGGTAGCATAGACATTTTTACAATATTTGTTCTTCCAATCCATGAGCATGGAATGTTTTTCCATTTCTTTGTGTCTTCCTCAATTTCTTTCACGAGTACTTTATAGTTTTCTGAGTACAGATTCTTTGCCTCTTTGGTTAGGTTTAATCCTAGGTATCTTATGGTTTTGGGAGTGATTGTAAATGGGATCGACTCTTTAATTTCTCTTTCTTCTGTCTTGCTGTTGGTGTACAGAAATGCAACTGATTTTTGCGCATCGATTTTATACCCTCACACTTTACTGAATTCCTGTATGAGTTCTAGCAGTTTTGGAGTGAGTCTTTTCAGTTTTCTACATAAAGTATCATATCATCTGCAAAAAGTGAGAGTTTGACTACTTCTTTGCCAATTCGAAGGCCTTTTGTTTCTTTGTGTTGTCTGACTGCCGAGGCTAGGGCTTCTAGTACTATGTTGAATAGCAGTGGTGATAGTGGACATCCCTGCCATGTTCCTGACCTTAGGTGAAAAGCTCTCATTTTTTCCCCATTGAGAATGATATTCACTGTGGGTTTTCATAGATGGCTTTGATGATATTGAGGTATGTACCCTCTATCCCCCCTACACTTTGAAGAGTTTTGATCAAGAAAGGATGTTGTACTTTGTCAAATGCTTTTTCAGCATCTCTTGAGAGAATCATATGGTTCTTGTTCTTTCTTTTAGTAATGTATTTTATCACACTGATTGATCTGCAGATGTTGAACCAACCTTGCAGCCCAGGAATAAATCCCACTTGGTCGTGGTGAATAATCCTTTTAATGTACTGTTGGATTCTATTGGCTAGTATTTTGGTGAGAATTTTTGCACCCCTGTTCATCAAGGATATTGGTCTGTAATTCTTCTTTTTGGTGGGGTCTTTGTCTTGTTTTGGGATCAAGACAATGCTGAGGCCCTCATTAAATGAGTTTGGAAGTTTTCCTTCCATTTCTATGTTTTGGAACAGTTTCAGGAGAATAGGAATTAATTCTTCTTTAAATGTTTGGTAGAATTATCCTAGGAAGCTGTCTGGCCCTGGGCTCTTGTTTGTTGGGAGATTTTTGATGACTGCTTCAATCTCCTTACTGGTTATGGGTCTGTTCAGGTTTTCTATTTCTTCCTGGTTCAGTTTTGGTAGTTTATATGCCTCTAGGAATGCATGCATTTCTTCCAGATTGTCAAATTTGCTGGCATATAGCTGCTCATAATATGTTCTTATAATTGTTTGTATTTCTTTGGTGTTGGCTGTGATCTCTCCTCTTTCATTCATGATTTTTATTAATTTGGGTCCTTTCTCTTTTCTTTTTGATAAGTCTGGCCAGGGGTTTATCAATTAATACCATTTCTTGAAAAGACGATCCTTCCTGCATTGTACGCCTTTCGCGTCTGTCAAAATCAGCTGGCTATACCTCTGTGGTTCTACTTCTGGATGCAACATGGATACACTAATCTTACGTCTATCCCTTACTATTACTACAAACAGTCTCAATTACTACAGCTTTAGAGAGAGTTGTAAAAATCAATTACTGTGATTCCTCCAACTTTTTCAAAGTTGCTTTAGCTATTCTAGGTCTTTAGCCTTTCCCTGTAAATTTTAGAATCAACTTGTCTATATATTTTTTAAAATCCTGCTGGGATTCTGTTTGGAATTACATTAAATCTATTTATCAATTTGGGAAGAACTAACATCTTTACTATGTAGAGTGTTCCAATCCATGAACACTAATCTCTATTTAGGTTTTCTCTATGTGCCTTTCACCAGCGCTTTATAGTTAACAGCATACAGGTCCAACACATTATTTTAATAGCCATGTGTAGTTAGTGACAACTGTATTGGATATCGCAGCTTTAAAAAGTTTGAACTTGGAAATACTGAAAAACAGTACCACCATGCAATTTAACCCAGTGTGAAAACTAGGCCATAAAACTGTGCCTGTGTCTTAGCAATCAAGACCTTTGGAAAAGTGAAGATTAGAAGAAGTAGGAGAGATACAATGAGGAGACAGTCAAAGAGCAGAGAACAGAACAAATGCACAGAAAAAACTGTAAGAGCTCATGAGAAAGGAACAGATCTCCAAAGCTGCCTTGAGTTCCTGACAACATTCCAGTTCCGTATCAGATATATCTTTACAACAGCCTCTTTTTTCTTTAATTACCTTAAATGGCTCTTTGTTTCCTGAAACCAGATGATTAAAGATCTAAATTTCTAGGACTATATGGTGCTCATTTCTCTTAAGATTTTATTTATTTGAGAGAAACAGAGAGCATGAGCAGAGGGGCAGAGAGAGAGGGAGAACCAGACCCCCTGCTGAGTGCAGAGCCCAAAGTATGTCTCGATCCCAGGACCTTGAAATCATGATCTGAGCAGAAGTATGACGTTCAACTGACTGAGCAAACCAGGTGCCCCATACGATGCTTATTCCTTTTTGAAAGATTGAGACTATCATGCTTTTTTCTTAATGCACTTAGCTAATGATTGAATATAGCAGAGAACAGTCTGTGAATGATAAAAGACAATGTATCAATAAATTATATTTCAAGGTTTAATTTACAGTTCAAAATGGGCTTGTTCAGGGGTGCCTGCCTGGCTCAGTCGGTTAAGTGTCTGCCTTCAGCTCAGGTCATGATCTCAGGGTCTTCGGACAGAGCCCTGCACTGGGCTCCCTGCTCAGTGGTGAGCCTGCTTCTCCCTCTCCCTCTGCCTGCCACTCTGCCTACTTGTGCTCTCTGTCAAATAAATAAATCTTTTTTTTAGATTTATTTGACAGAGAGAGAGAGAGAGATCATGACCCAAGCCAAAGGCAGCCGTTTAACGAAGTGAGCCACCCCAGGCACCCCATAAACTTTTTTTTTTTTCAAATGGACTTGTTCTAGATCATTAACACTTTTAAATCACAGACTACAAATGTCAACTTAACTAATAACATAGTTAATACTTAACAGTGGCACTGAGTTTGGGAAAACCTAAGGGTTTAGGTAACCAAATTCCAACTTCCCACTGCAGAAGCAACAGCAGCAGTATCTCTAGCCCAGTGGTGCTCAAACTCCAGTGCATATAAAAATTACCTGAGGTTTTACTTTTGGAAATATGTTAGGTGAAATATGAGAATCCCTCCCATTACAAATACCTAGATATGGCAGATAAGATACAGTAATCTTTTTTTAAATGCACTGCTGAACTCAGAAGAAACCCACAGGCAGCAAAAACAGAGAAAAAAGTAATCAAACCTATCTGTTGAACGAGTTTATTTAATGAAATCAGAGTGGTAAGCAAGAACTAAAGCCATGATCTTAGCTTAAATTTGGAATCTAGAGACTTGAATTTTGATTTTTATTAGATGTGATAAAAGGTGGACTTGAGACCACTACATAAAACCAGCAATGCCCTTGAAAGGTTATACCCCTCAGTGAATGAGTAGGCCTGTATGGGGGGATGTCTGTCTGTTGACAAAGGCAGCAAATTAAAAACAAAAAAACAAAAAAAATAAAATTGTATGAATCAGGCCTTCATTGGAATGGAGCCCACTGAAAATTATTGCAAGCCTGTTCTCAGTTAAGCAGAAATATGCACTTCTTGCAAGGATGAGGAGCCTCAAGCCAATACATGAATTTAAGCTGTTTCTGGGTTGGTGGTAATGAAAGGCACTTGTCAGAGAGAGAAGCAAATCCTGTGTGAAGTCAAACATACCTTCAACCCATCTGATTCCCAGGAGACAGCTACATATCACTATTAGCCAAATATGAGATTAAAACAAAATTATCAAAAGGAAACAAACTACAATGGCAGCAAAAGCTATTAAAAACAGAACAAAACAAAACAAAATAGATTAAATCTGCAAGAAGTTCAAATTCTGGAATTAACAGATACATAATACATAAAATTACAATTAAGTTTGCTTTAAAGATTTACAGAAATAAAATATTAAATATATAGGCCAGAAACAAGAGATTAAAAAAAAAATGACTTGGGAGACAGGAAAAAAAGAACTGAAGAGAATTTCTGGAAAAAAAAATACACAATCCTTGGAATTAAAAACCTAATTGGAGGAGATACAGAGAAAGCATTAGTAAACCAAATGACGGGCCTGAATCAATAAAGAAAAAGAAAAGAAAAAAGATTGAGAGACATTTTAAAATCATTTCAAATCAACTCATCTCATACATCTAATTACAATTTCAGAAGGAAAGACTAGGGGAAAAAATGGAGAAACAGCAATATTTCAAGAGACACTGACTAAAAAATTTCCAGAACGAATAGAAGACCTTGTATTCAGGAGACACTAAAAGTCACAAGAAGGATAAATAAAAAAGAAATATACATCCAGATACATCATATGAAATTGCAAAACACCAAAGGCAAAGAGGTGATCTTTAAAACCAGATAGAGGAGAGGAATCAGACTACCTACAAAGGAATAAACAATTAGACTTTTCAGAGAAGTAATAAAGGTCAGAATAATACTGCGCTGAGAGAAATTAAGTCACTTTAGAATTGCACACCTAGGTAAAAACATCATTCAAAAAATAGGTAGGGGCGCCTGGGTGGCTCAGTGGGTTAAAGCCTCTGCTTTCAGCTCAGGTCATGATCCTAGGGTCCTGGGATTGAGCCCCGCATCAGGCTCTCTGCTCAGCAGGGAGCCTGCCTCCTCCTCTCTCTCTGCCTGCCTCCTCCTCTCTCTCTGCCTGCCTCTCTATTTGTGATCTTTGTCTGTCAAATAAACAAAATCTTAAAAAAAAAAAAACAAAAACTAAAAAAAAAAATAGGTAAACAAAAAACCCACATTCTTTTACAAACAAAAACAGAGTTTAACCACCAAGAGGCATGGAATATATTCTTCTAAAGGTACAGTTCAAGATTTAAAAAAAAAAAAAAAAGACTCAGAAGGAAAGTCTAAATGCAAAGAGGAAGAAAAATAAAGTAATTTGGCAATCTTGGATCAATCTAAACACACACTGAGACTGTAAAGAGCAATAATAATAATAATGTCTAATTTATGAAACTTTTTAGTTAGTAATTAAATTTTTAGTTAGAACTCAAATACCAAACAAATGGCATGTAAATGGGAAGGTGTGATTGACATTGTGCTCTAAGGGGAACATCTGAGTGGCTCAGTCCATTAAGCATCTGACCATTGGTCCCAGCTCAGGTCTTGATTCAGGGTCCTGAGTTTAAGCTCCGCAATAGGCTCCCTGCAGAGTTTATTTATTTTTTTAATCTAATTTATCTTCCCAATCAAAGAGAAAATCATTTTGAAATAAGATATTATTTTGGAGAAAACAAAGGACAACCAGGCAGACAAGATACAGAGAATGTCATTGCAGGAATCCCAGCCATACACCAGGATAAACTAACCATTTTCTGGCGTATTATGAGGTGGGAGGGCGAAGAACTGAAGAAAAGAAAGTCCACCATTAGCTGGGCTGAGAATGTTATCGTCTTTTTGTAATTCCTTATTTAGCTGGCTGACTCCTTGAGGCCAGGCTTTCCTTGTCCCCATCAATACACATAAAACCCTCCCTTTTACAACCTAGAGAGAAAGATGTTCTCTTCCCTGGGGAAGCCAGTTGCTCTGCCATTCTGCTGGTCCCAGGGTCTCATTCCACAGTCCTCCTGAAGAGCTACAGAACTTGAGAGACCCAAGTTTAATTCACATCACCTTGGATGGATCAAGGACCTGGTTTCCCTGGCCCCAGGACTCAGGGATGAATGAGACTCTTGCTAAGGCCCACCCATTTAAACTTTTCTGAAAAGGTTTTGGAAATTATGAACGTGGAGCCTAGCTTTAAAAAAGTGCTCTAAGGAACTTTTATTGTTTAGGAAGAGTGTAGAGTTAGTGAGTAATGTGAGGGCTTAGATTAGATATATGTATTAAATTATTAAGTGTAACTTCTAGAGTAACATAAGTAGGATATAGCAATGATGTGATTAGGGAGGACACTGGCCCTTTGTGGTAGAAAGGAGGTGTCCGGAAATGTGTGAAGGCATTCTGCTTGCACTAATAACTGGAGATGATAATGGCATCTGGTAGGTAGGACTCAAGGATTTTCAATGTCCTATTGTGCCCAAAAAGTGCCACACAGTGACAGTTCTGGCCAAAATGCCAATAGCCCTACAACAGTATCAAATAATATATACACCTACCCAAAAATGGAGTTTAATTCAACATGGAAATATAAATGTGCTTTAAGGCATAAATTCATGGGCTGCACAAATAACAGACTCTAAATCAAGAGGTCTGAGGTGAGACCCAGGAACTTATAGTTTTAATACCTACCCAAGCAACTGTGATGCAACAATCCATCAACCACACTCTGAGAAACATTACAGCCTAATGAGGGTGAAATGGCAGATGAAGGAGGTTCTATTTAGAGACTCCCATTATAGGGAGAGGCCCTGGAGCAAGAGCTGCCCACTGCTGAGGAGAAATCTAGCCACAGAGAGAAGTTGGTGGCAGAAGTTCACAGTAGGGACTGCAGATCAAAAAAAAAAAAAAAAAAAGATTTTTCTAAAATTAATAACAATGTAACAAGAACAGTGCTTTCTCATTACAGAAAATGCTTTTTCCTTTAATTACTAGAAATGAAGTTATAACAGAATGAATCAGGACACCACCAATAAAACAATTCAATCCACAACCTACAAATAAACCACCTATAAAACAGATGGTGGGAAGGTCTGTCTCAGAAGTCCCAGTCATATTCTGACCTACAGTCTTTGAGTAAATGCCCTTTAGTCACCAATTCCTAACGTCTGCGATGTGACTGACTCAGAGCAGCAGAATAGTATTTCTGAAAGATATAATACTCACTATGTTCTCTTCCTAGAGATTAACAATGCATAAAAGTACATTAAAAGATTCTTAGATTCTACAGTAAGGAAATCCATTTGCTTTTGATTCCAAATTTCCCACCATGATTTGATTAAAAGGAACTCCCAATTCTTCTTCATTTTCATTAGAAAATTTAAGATTTAGAAAATGATGTTCACTTAAGTAAATGCTTGTTATTCCCTGCTGTATCTTTGACACCTAGGACAGTGTCTCAAACACAACAGGCTCTCAAAAAAATGTTTGCTGAATGAGTAATTAAAATCAGCTGCATGCTGGTAAATGTTTAAAAATCAGCTTGGGGGAAAGGGAAGAGCAAGCCTTGATTGGTGGTATTTCAGCATTGTAAACACTCCCACCATGGCTACCAACTTGAAATCTCTGAACAGGGAGTTGGAAAGAGATGCTCATAATCTCACTAGGACAAAAAGGCTCCAGGACATCAATGATTAAAATCCTAAATGTAGCTTATTTTATGCAAATGCAGAGTAATACCTCACAACCCACTACCCCTGAGGAATGAAGACTGAGTTTTCCAGATAATGGGATAAATGTTAAATGAAAAGTGTACATTTTTTCCGATCAAGGAAATACTGTACATTTATTAAACGTGCGGCACAAAATTTAGCATTTTCTATTAACTCAATATTGTCAAGTACCTATAAACTGTCATAAATTGTTGTTCTTAAAGGTTACAGAAGTATGTAAAGCTAATTGTCCTTTACTAAACCCAGGATTTAGCCCAAGGATGGGCTTCAAGGAACCCAAGAATCCCCTGTCACTGAACGCAAAATGATAACATATTTATGTCTTTCTGGGAAAAAATTATATAGCTTCCACCAAGCATCTCAAAAAAGTGTCCATAACCCAAAGGTTAAGAGCCACTTCTCCAAGAAAGGCACTGAGAAGAACTACAAAAACCACCATTAAACAAGTAACGAAATGGCATGAGGAACTACCTGTCAATAATTACTTTGAATGTAAACAGACTAAATGCTCCATTCGAAAGACACAGGGTGATGGAATGAATAAAAATGCAAGACCCATATATATGCTTCCTACAAAAGACTCATTTCAGACCTGAAGACACATACAAAACGAAAATGAAGGGATGGAAAAGCATTTATCATGCAAACGTAAATGACAAGAAAGGGTAGCAATACTCGCATCAGACAAAACAGACTTTTTAAAACAAAGAGTAAAACTATAACAAGAGACAAAAGACACTACATAATCATAAAGGGAACAATCCAACAGGAAGATATAACTGTAAATATTTATGAACCCAACATAGGAATATCCAAATACATAAAGCAGTAACAGCAAACATAAAAGAAGTAATCAACAGTAATGCAATAGTGGTAGGGGACTTTAACACCCTTCCCACATCAATGAATAAATCATCAAAACACAAAACCAATAAAGAAACAGTGGCTTTGAATGATATATTGGACCAGATGGAGCTAACAGATATATTCAGAACATTCCATCCTAAAACAGCAGGATACATTTTTTTCAAGTGCACATGGAACATTCTCCAGAACAGATCACATATTATAGCCTACAAAACAAGTCTCAATAAATTGAAAAAGACTGAATTCATACCATGCACTGTTTCTGACCACAACACTATGAAACTAGAAAACAACCGCAAAAAAAAAAAATCTGGAAAGAACACAAATACATAAAGGTTAAATAACATGCTACTGAACAATGAATGAGTCAACTAGAAGTCAAAGAGGAAATTAAAAAAATACCGGGAGTCAAATAAAAATGAAAACACAATGGTCCGAAATATTTGGGATGCAGCAAAAGCTGTACTAAGAGGGAATTTTTTAGCAATATAGGCTTACCTCAAGAAGCAAGAAAAATCTCAAATAAACCACCTAAATATACCTAAAGAAACTAGAAAAAGAAAACAAAATCTAAAACCGGGGGGGGGGAATAATAAAGGTTAGAGCAAAAATAAATGAAATAGAAAATAAAAAACAGCAACAATAATAATAGAACAGATCAATGAAATCAGGATCTGGTTCCTTGAAAAGAGCTACAAAACTGGTAAACCCAGACTCATAAAAAAGAAGAAAGAGAACTCAACAAAACTCAACAAAATCAGAAAAGAAAAAGGAAAAATGAGGTGCTTGGGTGGGTCAGTCAGTTAAGCGTCTGACTTTGGTTCAGGTCAGGATCCCAGGGTCCTGGGATCCAGCCCTGCATCAGGGCTCTCTGCTCAGCAGGGAGCCTTTCTTCCTCTCCCTGTCTACCGCTCTGCCTACTTGTGCTCTCTCTCTCAAATAAGTAAATAAAATCTTTAAAAAAAAAAAAAAAAGCAAAAAGGAAAAATAACTATCAACACCATAGAGATACAAAGGCTTAAAGAGAATACTATGAAAAATTATATGCCAACAAATGAGACAACCTAGAAGAAATGCATAAATTTCTAGAAACATAACCTGCCAGAACTGAATCAGAAAGAAAAAGGAAATTTGAACAGATTACCTCAATGAAACTGAACAGTAATTGAAACTTCCCAACAAACAAAAGCCCAAGATCAGATAACTAAACAGGTGAATTCCACCAAACATTTAAGGAGGAGTTAATGCCTATTCTTCTCAAACTATTCCAAAAAAATAGAGGAGAGGAAGGAAAGCTTCCAAATTCATTCTATGAAGCCAGCATTATCCTGATACCAAATCAGATAGAGACATGACAAAAAAAACAAAAACAAAACAAAACAAACAAAAAAAACAAACCACAGGCCAGTATTTCTGATGAATACAGATACAAATATCCTCAACAAAATACTAGCAAACTGAATCCAACAATATTTTTAAAATATCATTCACCAAGATCAAATGGGATTTATTCCTGGGATGCAAAGGTGGTCCAATAGTCACAAATCAACCAACATGATACGTAAGATCAACAAAAGAAAGAATCATATGATCATTTCAAGAGATGAAGAAAAAGCATTTGATAAAGTAGGACATCCAGCCACGATAAAAACCTTCAACAAAGGTTTGGAGGGAATATACCTCAACATAACAAAGGCTATATATGAAAAACCCACAGCTAATTTCATACTCAGTGGTCAAAATCTGAGAGCTTATCACCTAAGATCAGGAACAAGGAAAGGATGTCCACTCTCTTCACTTTTATTTAACATAGTACTGGAAGTTACAGCCACAGTAATCAGACAAGAAAAAGAAATAAAAGGCATTTAGATTGGTAAGGAAGAAGTAAAACTTTCATCATTTGTAGATGACATATTATATACATAGAAAACCCTAAGGACTCTACCAAAAAACTACTAGAACTGACAAGTGAAGTAAGGCCAAAGATACGCAATGTACAGAAATCCACTGCATTTCTATAGTAGCAGAAAGAGAAATTAAGAAAACAGTCCTATTCACAATTACACCAAAAATATTAAAATACCTAAGAATAAACTTAAACAAGGAGGTAAATGACCTGTACTCTGAAAACTATAAAACACTGATGAAAGAAATTGAAGATGACCAAAAACAAATGGAAAGATGGTCCACGCTCATGGACTGGAAGAATAAATACTGCTAGAATGTCCATACTACCCAAAGCCATCTACCAATTTAATGTGATCCCTATCAAAATACCAACAGCATTTTTCACAGAACAAGAACAAAAAAATCCCAAAATTTGTATGGAACCACAAAAGACTCTGAAGCAAAAGCAATCTTGAAAAAGAAGAACAAGGCTAGAGGTAATCACAATCCCAGATTTCCAAATGTGCTATGAAGTAAGCAAAACAGTATGACACTGGCACAAAAAGAGACACATAGATCAATGACACAGAACAGAGAACTCAGAAGTAAACCCACAATTATATGGCCAATTAATCTTTGACAAAAGAGGCAAGAATATGTAATGGGAAAAAGACAGGCTCTTCAACAAATGGTGTTAGGAAAACTGAACAACTTACACCACACACAAAAATAAACTCAAAATAGATTAAAGACCTAAATGTTAGACCTGAAGAGAGCACAGGCAGTAATTCCTCTAACATTGGCTGTAGCAACGTTTTTATAGATATGTCTCTTACGGCAAGGGAAACAAAAGCAAAAATAAACTATTGGGACTTTATCAAAATTAAAATTACTTCTGCACAGAGAAGTAAACAATCAACAAAACTAAAAGATAACTTACTGAAAGGGAGAAAATATTTGCAAATGACATATCCAATAAAGAGTTAGTATCCAAAATATGTAAAAAACATACAACACCAAAATCAGTGATATGAGAGGGACACACATATGCTTTATGATACAGAATTCCAAACTTAAATATATTTATAAGACAAACAAACTCACTTAGCTTCATCAAATCAATGAATGTTATTTTCATACAGCACTCCTAGCAATATTAGAGACATATTATACAACATGAAATTTTTTTTAATTTTATTTTTTATAAACATATATTTTTATCACAGGTCTGTGAATCACCAGGTTTACACACTTCACAGCACTCACCATAGCACATACCCTCCCCAATGTCCATAACCCCAACCCCCTTCTCCCAAACCCCCTCCCCCCATCAACCCTCAGTTTGTTTTGTGAGATTAAGAGTCACTTATGGTTTGTCTCCCTCCCAAACCCATCTTGTTTCATTTTTTATTTATAAAATTTCCCCCCAGAATTATGTATTATTTATGGAATATTTTCTGTGTGTTAAGGAACTTTTCTTATGGAAAATGAATGTGGTTGGTGAGTTACAAGCAAATGAGACAATGAAACAAGGTGTGATACAGGCGGTAGTCTGGAGCCAGATTTTCATAGTCCATACATGTCAATATAAATGATTTGGACTTTAATAGA
This sequence comes from Enhydra lutris kenyoni, assembly GCF_002288905.1. Taxonomy (NCBI): domain Eukaryota; kingdom Metazoa; phylum Chordata; class Mammalia; order Carnivora; family Mustelidae; genus Enhydra; species Enhydra lutris. The sequence goes on from NW_019154143.1 coordinate 6,489,882, forward strand.
ATTGTGATGTTTGAGAGTGCCACAGTGACATAAGTTCATATTGGATTGCCCCTTTTGTAAGACAATTCTAAATTCTGGGCAAAATATAAAAAAGAAAAAACACTCAAAAAGCATAACTGTCTGAAGGCATTGGAGTATGCCCAAATGCAGGCAGAGTTTGGAAGGATATCAAGACTTAGAAAAGAGGATACTCCAGGGTGGGCTTTCAATTTTATACTTTATGGCCTGAGGCGGGGAAACGTTTGGCAAACAAAGAATGGCTAGAACTCTAATTGAAAACTTGCTGTTAAATAACTGTGTATAACTATAGGTAAGATGTTGTTTTTCTTTGGCTACTTTAAAGATTTTTTTTTTTCTTAGTCTTTGGTTTTGGGAAATTTAATTATGAGGTGGAAGCATGAATTTCTTTGGGTTTATCCTGTTAGGGGTTCACCCAGTTTCTTGAATCTGTAGAGGCTCAGCTGCCCACTTGGCTTTGCTGACACCAGGAGTAAGAAAAAGAGAAGTACTTACTAAACACAACCTGAAGGGCGCCTGGGTGGCTCAGTGGTTTAAGCCTCTGCCTTCCGCTCAGGTCGTGATCCCGGGGTCCTGGGATCCAGCCCCGCATTGGGCTCTCTGCTCAGCGGGGAGCCTGCTTCCCCCTCTCTCTCTGCCTGCCTCTCTGCCTACCTGTGATCTCTGTCAGATAAATAAATAAAATCTTTAAAAAAAAAAAAAAACATAACCTGAACTGTCTTCTTCAGCCTTATTGATGCTGGATGGGACCCGTGGAAGCTCTGCTCACCTCCACCCCCAGCTGATACTACCTTTGTGAGGGAATTAAAGCACTTTTGGCTGCTGTGAGGTGGGGAATTGGAAGATCAGCTCCCTGCTCTGCACTCCCACTACCCCTAAAACACACTACCCTCATAAAGTTATAGCAGGCAGAAGATAATGGAGCAGATCCCCACTGGCCTGTAAGACAGCACCTGGCGGGAAACTGTAGTGTAATGTCTATGGCCATGGTATGGGGAAAGGGAGAGGGTTGGATGGAAGACCTGCTTCTTTCAAAGGCCAATGAAATTGCATGGAGGAGGCAGTTTTCCTTTGGGGTTTGACTGAAGTAGGGTAGATATTTCCAAACGCGTTTTTGTTGTTTTTAGGCTACTCTTTTCCTGGTCCTTTAGCTGGAAGAATCAGGCTCTTCTTTGTAGCGTGCGTGTGTGTGTGTGTGTGTG